>NW_010426522.1:15247-34632 GCF_000710305.1 Buceros rhinoceros silvestris | reverse complement strand
TTGGTTAATGAACGAATGGGAATTATTCCCTACAAGTACTTTGACCCCGCCCAAACTAGGAAGTTTAGCCTGAACCGGGGCAGTGGTAAAGACCAGACCATCACAGCAGCTGCACATGAACTGTAATTTTAAAACTGTGTTTTCTGGAAAGCCAGAGCAAAACAAAATATTTGACAAACAAAATATTTGATTAGAACTGAGCTAAGCTTTTTGAAATTTGATGACCACTGTAGAGCTTAAGTGACAACGCTCATCATCAAGGTAGTAAAATTGCAAAAGATACTAATTACAACAGCAATTTTTTCTCAGTCGCAGAAATTGAGTCTTACGTCATGTTCTCTCCGAATGCCATTTTTCCTTTAAAGTGAAGTCTCTTCGGTCCCCAAGGATTCTTCCTGCTTCACAACACTTCATAAGCAGAAGCACGGAAAACTCCTTGCAGGAACTCCCCTTGTGAACAGCTTATCCGTAAAGAGGAAGGCTTTTCCTCCGTCCCTTTTAGCTCTTCGAACCAGAGTGCCCTTGAGTTGTTGATTGTTCAGTACACACAGTAAGCCAGTGTGCTGTCCAACATCCCAGACTTGCAGAATTGTTTTAAAATAATTGTACTGGAGTCTGAGATGATATGGAAGTAAGGAATTTCTGCTATGGCTTAATAATAGTAAATGCTACAGAATTTTCCCAAATAAATGCCTTTATTCCAGGAAGTGTCAAATATTGACACCATGTACCCAACTGCATGCTGTTAAAGTTGTTTATTTTTAATACCACAGTTTTAGTCTGTAACTAAGCAATTAACTTTGCAGAGGGTTTGTTTCAAGGTAAAGATTTAGATATAAAAGTTAACAAGTATAGGCATGAAGTAAATGTCTACTCTGTACGATATTCTTTTTTTTTTTTTTTTTTTTTTTTTTTTTTTTTTTTTTTGAACAAATCTGCTGTTTTCTATTAACTTTTCCTTAGAGATTAAAACTAGTGCATGGATTAAGACATAACGGCAATAGAGCATTAGGTGGCACAGGACAAGTGAGTGAGAGCAGTCCTTTTACTGTTTTGTAGGCAGGTGACAACTGAAGGGTTTAAAGTTTTTCTTTGGTTCCAAGTAAACGTTTATAGATACCCAGATACACAGTGCTCTTGGGAGTACTTTGACTCTTACCTCTTCCAGGACATCTGTAACTATGCACAGTTCATACCCTAAAAGTCATCTAGAGACTAGATTAAATATGAGATTTTTGGAACGTGGTGGTGTAACTTCCACACGCTTACTTGGATGTATTTTATTGTCCCCTCTTGAAATAAGTACCACAAAATCCTGCCATTTTTTTTAAAAAGAAAATAAATTGTACAAATAGAGAAGCTTTACAGTTGAGGCCTTAGAATCCTAGTTATGCAAAAGAGCATTATGCTTGAATTTGTCTAGGAGTTACTTCTTTGACTGATTGACCAAAGTGAAAGGGCATTAAAAGCTGATCCAACAAACAATTTAAGCACTTGCTTAACTTTAAGCTATCGAGTAGTCCCTTTTACTTCAGTGAGGATCTTAATGTACTTTAAGTTAAACGTGCTTAAATGATTTGAAGGGTTAGAGCCTGTCTTCATCAAGCTAGCGACAGGGCTCTTTTGGGGAGTTGGAGTATCTGCAGTGCTCCTTGGAGTGGCCACAGTGGCGGTTGGTGTAGCTGCGGAGTTCACTGCCGGAGCTGGAGCAGTGGCAGTGCTTGTTGGGGGGGCTTGCAGGGTGTGAATAGTTGCATCGTGTGTCATAAAACCTTGCGGAGTCTCAATAGCTGCAGAGCATGTCAAAAAGCCTCGTGGATCTAAGTCGCTGCAGTTCCTGTTGCCCAAGTGGCACAGGCTCTTGGAATTGAGGTGGCTGCATGACGTGGACACCTGCACTGTTGTTTGATGCCACACAATAAAGAGAATGAGGCATAAATTCAATGAAAATAATAACAATAAAATGAAATATATACAAATATATACAAAACCAATACTGAACCCAGCGCCCCTGATGGCAACCACATCACCACCACCACCACTGATACCATGGGCAGGCGCTGGGGAAGGCCCTGCCTGGGCTCAGCAGCAGATGGAAACCAGATTCAGGAGCTGGATTCTAGAACTGGATTCAGGAATGCATAGACTGGGATTGAAGGCAGAATGGACAGAGTCCTCCTCAGACATCAGCCACTGAAGAAGAGAGCTTGACCCTTGTGATCCCTCCGCTTTATACCAAGTATGAGGTATATAGGATGGAATACCTTGTTGGTCAGTTTAGCGTCACCTCTCCTGTCGAATTCTCCCCTCAGGTGTGGCCTCTAATACTGCACCCTCAGTGTGGTACACGATTTATCAACTAGCTAGGTCTTCACAGGAGCAAGAGCCTTTCTGCACACCAGCCTCTCGTAATAACTGTAATCAAGTGCTGTCACTTCTAGAAGCAGACACTGTCTGCTAAAATACGCTGTTAACTTCAGACAGTGCCATCACTTTGAGACTGAGCGTGGTACACAGGGTTTAGCAGTGACCTTGGTCTGCACAGCAGAAAGTACGAGCAAGAGCCTTTCTGCAGACCAGTCCCTGCTAGTAACTGTGGACATTGAGCGCTGTCACCTCTAGAAGCAGACGCTGTCTGCAAAAATGTGTTGTTAACTTCAGAAGACGCAGTTATTTAGAAGAGACTGAGCTGAAAAGTGAAATCGCTGAGCAGAATGAGTTCTTTTCCAGCTCAAAGCAGGACATAAGGGAATCTTGGGCCTGCTCCTTACACATCATCTTACATTTGCATCTAAAGGATTTTATGGTTTTGTCTGGGTTTTTTTTTTTTTTTTGTGTGTGGGGGGGGGAGAATGAGTTCTTTTCCAGCTCAAAGCAGGACATAAGGGAATCTTGGGCCTGCTCCTTACACATCATCTTACATTTGCATCTAAAGGATTTTATGGTTTTGTCTGGGTTTTTTTTTTTGTGTGTGTGTGCGTGCACGCACTTTCAATTTCTTATCGTTAACTTGAAAGTAGGAAACCTGATGCGCATAGTATCTGGCAGGATGCAGCTGCCTGGCACGTTATACATTGGATACCTCAGACAGTAAAAGAAATAATTCTATTTTATGCTTTGCACTGTAGGATTTATTTTTTAATGGGTTGGATATTAGTAAGAGTGAATGGAAGAATGCTAATACCTGTTCCTTAGTTATTATGTTGAAGAGTAATAAGCACGTTAGGTACCGAAGTAGGCATGTTAAGCTAGTGATATGATAGATCTAATGTGAGTGTTTCTTACAAAACCATGTGTCACATTGATAAACCTGGTGACTTAAGTCACAGTCGGACTGTATAAAATAATATAAAATATAGAGAAATGTGTTTAGATATTTTTGAGAAACTGGAGAAATGCCTGTTCTACAGAAAGTTCTTTAGCATGTGAAGAAAACAAAACAGTTAGGCAGGTGTTTTTTTTTTTCTGCTCAGAATGTCCTGTAACTTTTTACAGCATTTTAAATTGATCTGTAAAATGATATGCAACTAGTTTTGAGAACTGTGTGTTCACCAAGATATTCTCAGTATCTCTAACAACTATGGTGTATTGTCAATTTGGCTCTGGATATGCTGGGAGACACAGATTACTTGCAGGGAGACAGCTTGAGGGAAGTAAAAGCAATAACTGTTATATTCTGTGTCGCATAATGCTTAAATGCAACAGGAGTGACTGTTGGCACAAGATGTTCTTGGCCAGTATCATCCACGCTCTGAGGCGACTGTTTTATTTGAAGGGCTGGATAGCCATTTCTGCTCTAAATTACTCTGTGAGCTTTTAAAAACAAAGAAATTCTGCCTCATGTCTGAATTTTCGAGGACTTGCATGTGTATTGGAGAGGGTGGATTTATGACCTGTGCACTCTGAATGTATCATGTGTAAGGGGAACAGTACTGGAAGAGAGCAGTAGTGCCACGTGGACTAGACTAGAGGAGGAGGAATTGTTGCAAGCCCCTCTCTGGGGTGTGATATAGATGCCAGCCATATTCATTAGTGTAGTATCACAGCAACATGCATTCTTTTCTCTTCTTGCTACTTCAGGAACGGCTAGTGAACCAGTCAAGTGTTCTTGGTCATCCAAAATCCTGACTTCACGTTCCAAATACCTGCAGCTCTTGGGATAGCAACAGTACAACATATTTTCAGTATTACATGTCACTGGGTAGTTAGTTTATTAGAAAATTACTTCAGTAATAATAATAACTTCATTCTGTGTCACTTAATTCCTTACTTATTATTAATTCCTGCTTCTCACCTTTTCTTGCTAGTCATGCACGAGAACTTATTTCTACTACTGAGAAACTGAGAGATACAGACCTATAGCACCAAACCTCTCTCTGTTGTAGTGTGACTTTGACCTCGTGTCTAGAGTAAATTCGTGGCAGAGCTAAGGTTAAACCTGCTATTTCAGATTCTGGTCTAGCACCTCAGTCACAAGAACAGCATTAGATTTTTTTTCTTTTTCCTTTTTAAAATTCCTTTTAGCTTTTTTTCTTGTTGCTGTTTGTTTTTTTCTTGAAAATACTGTGGTAAGAAGGAATGTGCCCAGTCATGCTCTGACCTGATTACAAGGATAAATGAAATGTGGGCTGTATATTTCTGTGTATTGTCACTTACTGAAAACTCAGATTACTAATATACTAATATTTTTGGCTGATGACTAATACTTTGCAATGATCTGCCCTGTTATATCCACTTTATGCTTGCAGAAAAAGTGACTGACTGCTTAAAAGACTGACTCGTGCTTTTGCACAGATGTCATTTAACTCAAATGTCCTCGTTTCTGCTCCTTGTCAAATAGATAACTCTGAAAAACAGCAGCATTAACATAGCCTGGTTTTCAGTTATTAGCAAGGAGCAGAATAGTAGCTGATGGGTTGCTCTTTGATGCTACTTCTATGCCAAATGCTAGAAAACATCATTGTTTTATAGGCTCTGCAAAATGAAGTTGTACAGCTTCTCGTTACTGTACCTTTAGCTGATTTGGTAGCTCAGCTGCCACTAGAAACTTAAGCATTCATTAGCATTTCATGAGCCTTTAAACAATATCCCTATCTGTCAGCTCAGTTCTTTCACTGACAATAGTGTTAATGATTTAAAATATTCAGCAGTGTAACCAGACAATGTCAGCTAAAATGGAAAATGCTGCATTTGCATTCCCGGTGTCATGCAAAGCCATTTCAACAGACACTGAGCTTAAGGCAGAGAAGCATTTTAATCCTTTGTGGTGACTAGTAACATAACAGCCCATGAAGAAAACAAGATATAGAACTTCACTGAACAGCAAGAAATGTTATGTAGAGGAGGGGAAATAGTCCAAAATATATTTTAATTTCAGAGAGCATCCCTATACTTAACTGTAGTGGAATAGAGTATAAAACAGTGGTGTGTGGGTACCAATTCAGTTGCTAGTGCAGCGAAAGTAGTTTTCCTTAAGCCTTCATTTTTCAAATCATTTAGATATTTGGATTTTATACACTGTCAGTTACTAAAACTGGGTCTGTGTCTGGATGCATATCAGACATTCAATTTGAAATGCTTGTAGGTGTTACAAATCTTCACATCCATAATAACCTAAATATAAATCACTGGATTATCAAGCAAATCTGATGTACCTGGCCACCTATGCCAAAATTCTCTTCTTTAAATGAAAGCTAGTAGGGCCATGCCAGCTTATTCTAGCATGCTTTGCTGGTGATCTGAAGAGAGCTGGTAGAAGCCCCATCCCTAGGGACAGTCTATGACTGTGTACTGACAAATTCAGCGTGGGAAACCTCAGACAGCACCACTATGAAGAGATGCGTTAGGCCTGAGAGCACGTGTCTGCGGTACTGGCCACTGAGGAGTTGCCTGCAGATGACAACTGGCCTACGTGAAAATATACGTGGCATGTATTGTAATGATCTTCATGTGTAGAGTGAGGAGGGAACGTTGTCTACGCTCACGCTGGCTCTGTAATGCTTAGATGGAACTTGCAGCTGGAGGAAATTTTCTTTGCTGTTTCCTGACTAGTTATCTAAGTAGGAATATCAGCCCTGAATCATAAATCGGTAGAAGTGACGATGTATTATAATGATGGTGAACTGTGAGAAAGCAAGAATGAAAGGATGGGAGTAGAAAAGTAAAATGACTCGGTTGTTTGGGGGTGTTTTTTTTTTTTTTTTTAAACTTTGCTGGTTTTTTTCCCTCTGGCTCTTTCTTACCATCAGAAATAATAAGTTCCTATGTATTTCCATAGATCTCTCCACATGGTGGATCTTCTTCCAATGTGAATGGTGTGCCTGAATCACATTGCCAGAGTCCTGAAGGTAGGACACCAATAATCACTAACAATCCTTGCAAGAAATTTGTTAGAGGTGACAGTTGGTTTAGCACTTTTAGACGGTTTCTGATGACTCAAAATGATTTTTTGTTCTGAGATGTTTGATACCATGTCAACAATCTTCTCTTGAAAAAATTGTGACCACATTTTCTACATCAAGGCATTAAAGCTAGGAAATAAATTTTGTTCTTTTCTGTTGAGTGGTAGCATATTAGTGGGCCCTACACTTCCCTAGTCATTATGAGGGTTTTGAGTGATTTTGAACATGACCTGCAGAAATGTATTTGTGGCTGGATTGAAAGTGGAGCCCTCCTCAAAACAGCACCTTATGCTTCAGGTAGAAACACTAGCCCATCCACTGACCTTAGCTAAACTTAACCTTTCATTCCTTATCTTTTAAAGCAATGTGTGGGATTTCTTTATTATTTTAAAATTTCATTTTAGAGCCGATTTTTTAATGGAAAAATATTGAAATAAGCAGCTCTCAAACTCACTTCCATTTTGTATGTTTCAGCAGCAGGAAACTTGAAGGATTTCAACAGATAAAATTTATGATTCTCTTATATGCATTGTAGATGGATTTTTTGCTGAATTTTTGAATTTGAGTATGCAAAAAGAAACTTCAAAATAGTATTTTGAGTTCAGAGAATATTTACACTAAGGACTTCTAGCTGCATTTATTATTTTTAGAATATGTCTACACAAAACCATAGAATATTTGATTTGTGTCTTAAAGGGTCAGACAACTCTCATTTTGTCTGATCTTGTTATTTCTTGTGTTTGAGATAAAAACAAGGGAATAAGCTGTGGAGAAATAGCCTACTTTTAAGGGGTTTTTTTGCATTTGTGACCGTTCTGTATCTGTGGAACCCATTGGGGGTGTATTAACGTACTGCTGGCACTCTTTAGCTTGCTAATCCAACCTTGCTGTTTTTCAGGTGTGAATGGCAACAAGTGCTCAGGGTCATCTACCATTCTTGAGAAGTATAAAGTAGGGAAGGTGATCGGTGATGGCAATTTTGCTGTTGTAAAGGAGTGTGTAGAACGGTGAGCAAGGAAACTGTTTATTTTATTGGATAATGTCCCATGCACTAGCATGATTTCTTAGAAAATGTGGTGAAATGAAAGCTAAGAGCAGTTACAAAGACATGCCTGCGCTTCAGGAGAACTTGGCATAGTAACACACAGAGCTTCCTATATATTATTCCAGCAAAGGGATACGGGACCAGCAGAGGAACACGGCTTTTTATCCCAAAACCTAAAGGAAGTACCACCTTCTAATGGGAGCCCCATGAGAGGGGCTTCCCACAGATTTCCTCTCACAACAGTCTGTTGCGCATAACAGGAAATTGTATGTGGCATTCAAACAGTCTTTGAGAGACCCCCTTCTGCTTCAGTGGTTCTGCTGCTGCAGTATCCCTACTGCCTGCCGCTGAAAAGATTTTTCACAGCTTTCAGCGTACTCTGGGCAAAGTATCCTCGAAGGCATGCAGCTGGTGGCTGTGAGCCTGTGCTACTGACTCCCTTCTGCTTGCTGCTTCTGTGAGGGAGCGTGGTAAGTAGCCAGAGACTTTTCAATTCAACCCTTCAGTATTTCAGACTCTGAAATATTCTTGTGCCTGGGTTCCCCTGGGGTTGACAGGATACCTTTACAGATCTGTGCTGTGTTACTGCAAGCTTTGTGTCACACTTTGCTGCTAGTGCAAACATAACAGATGATTTGACTGTCGCTTTCTCAGTGTACTTTTTTAAACCACCTCCTGTTATATTCATCAATCTGAGAGTTATGTCAGCTTCTTAAATATTATGAGGGATCTCTGACTTGTACACAAATACTGGGCAAATGCAGCAAATGTCTGTAAAAACCATAAAAATTACATAAACAGCTTTTATTATTTGACCCTCATCTGCTGGTTTTATTTAAATGAAAGATATTTATGAATGGAAACATCTCGTTCCAATCTTAGCAGATCATAGATACAGAGACGGATCCTTTTGCTGAGTCATCCAAAAGGGTTGTGTGCTGAGGCTGAAGCTGGGGCCTCCTCTACTGACATACCGGTGAATGGATAGTACAGTCCAGAGCTTCCCGCAGCCATTACTGCTTTTTCTCATACTTTTTCTTATACTCTACCTGGCTTATTTCTCTCCATTACCAAGAACAGTATTCGCAGGGTCTAATATGCACTTCTGGTTTACAGCAGCAAATGAAAATTGTTATTTTTAATACTTTTTTGAGAAAGTTTTTGAAAAAGTGATGTACAAGCATGCGAGGTTTATAGAGTAAGGAATAAAGACTGAGGTGGCAGCTCTGAGAGATGCTAGCTGAGTACAGTGTTGATAAAGAAAAAAATAGCTAAATGTAATCTAAATATGCTACAGTTAATGTTCCAACAAAGTTCATCTTGCATGTGCAGGTTTAAGATAATGCTTCTCATCAGTGTTATTATCTAGACTCCTATTTCTCTCCATTACCAAGAACAGTATTCGCAGGGTCTAATATGCACTTCTGGTTTACAGCAGCAAATGAAAATTGTTATTTTTAATACTTTTTTGAGAAAGTTTTTGAAAAAGTGATGTACAAGCATGCGAGGTTTATAGAGTAAGGAATAAAGACTGAGGTGGCAGCTCTGAGAGATGCTAGCTGAGTACAGTGTTGATAAAGAAAAAAATAGCTAAATGTAATCTAAATATGCTACAGTTAACGTTCCAAGAAAGTTCATCTTGCATGTGCAGGTTTAAGATAATGCTTCTCATCAGCGTTATTATCTAGACTCCAAGGTGTTGATTTTTTTTTCTTTTTGAACAGTTTCTACCAACAGACTCTGATTCCTGACAAGCCTTACAATATCAGTGTGTAGTCATGTCCCTACTGCTTTAAACACTTCTCACAGAAACTGGGTGAAGGCAGTATAGCCAACTGGATTTCCGTCTGTTCTGTTTTGCAAGAAGCTACGCGTAACAGGCTTGAGTGAAACCGAACAGAATATTTCAGTTGGAAGGGACCTACAACGATCATCCCGTCCAACCGACTGACCACTTCAGGGCTGACCAAAAGTTAAAGCACATTATTAAGGGCAATGTCCAAATGCCGCTTAAACACTCATAAGCCTGGAGCATCAACCACCTTTCCAGGAAGCCTGTTCCAGTGTTTGACGACCCTCTCGGTAAAGAAGTGTTTCCTAATGTCCAGTCTAAACCTCCTCTGGCGCAGCTTTGAACCATTCCCACACGTTCTATCACTGGATGCCAGGGAGAAGAGCTCAGCACTTCCCTCTCCACTTCCCCTCCTCAGGAAACTAGAGAGACCCATAAGGTCACCCCTCAGCCTCCTTTTCCCCAAACTAGACAAGCCCAAAGTCCTTCGCTGCTCCTCATAGGACATTTCTTTCAACCCTTTCACCAGCTTTATTACCATCTTCTTGACACATTCCTTCCCTCTCCACTTCCCCTCCTCAGGAAACTAGAGAGACCCATAAGGTCACCCCTCAGCCTCCTTTTCCCCAAACTAGACAAGCCCAAAGTCCTTCGCTGCTCCTCATAGGACATTTCTTTCAACCCTTTCACCAGCTTTATTACCATCTTCTTCACACATTCAAGGACTTCACATCCTTCTTAAATTGTGGGGCCTGGAACTACACACACTACTCAAGGTGAGGCCACACCAGTGCTGAATACAGCGGGATAATCACCTTTTTTGACCGACTGGTTATGCTGTGTTTGGTGCACCCCAGGATGCGGTTTGCCCCCTTGGCTGCCAGGGTACACTGCTGGTTCGTATTGAGCCTGATGTCGAGCAGCCCCCTGAGATCCCTTTCTGCAGGGCTTCTCTCCAACAGCTCCTCTCCCAGTTTATACTTTAGCACTCTGGGGTGAATCCGATCAGCTGGTCCCTTACCATTTCAGCATCCACAGATGCAAAGTTACTGTTCCCACACTCATAGTCCTGTGTCTCAGGGGACAGGGCAGCCCAAGATCTATCAGTATTATTAAAGACTGAGACAAAAACACATCAAATGCCTCTGCTTTTTCTTCATCCCTATTAGCCAGAAGACCATCTTCAACAAGTGTTAGACCTCCTCTTGCTCCTCTGATCCTGCTTCTGAAAGGTGGTTCCTACAGTCTGACCATCAATCATGGTCTCCTAAGCCCTCAAAAGCAGATTTCCAGGGTACTCTACTAAATAGGTCCCTGCATAGCTCAAAGTTTGCTTGCTTGAAATCCAGTGTAGCAACTCTACTGTCCTTTTTTTTTTTTTTTGACTCATTGCACCAAAAATTTTAAACTCACCTATTTCATGTTCACTGGGGTACTCTACTAAATAGGTCCCTGCATAGCTCAAAGTTTGCTTGCTTGAAATCCAGTGTAGCAACTCTACTGTCCTTTTTTTTTTTTTTTGACTCATTGCACCAAAAATTTTAAACTCACCTATTTCATGTTCACTGTGGCCAAGACAGGCACCTACCATCACATCCCCCATGAGTCCTCTATTCACAAGTAACATGTCATCAAGGGCATCTTTTGGCTCACTGAGTACTTGTGACAAGAAGTTATCTCTGACAAACTTGCAGAATTTCCAACTTGCTTGTCACAGCAGTATGATATTCCCAGTTGGTGTCTGAGAAGTTGAAATATCCCACAAGGACAAGGCCTACTGATCCAGAAACTTCTCCTAGTTGCCTATAGAATAACTCCTCCGTGCTTACATCCTGACTTGTCATCACTAACTGTAAGGGCTGCACAATCAAACCTCTCCCTTTACATCTGGTGTGAAACCTCCATGTCCCCTGCCCTGCCCATCCCTCCTGAACAGCCTGTAGCCCTCCATCGCAGCACTCCAGCGGTGGGACTCGTTCCACCAAGCCTTGCTAATACCGATGATATCACAGCACTGAGAGCTGACCAGCGCTTCCTGTTTGATTCTCTTCCGTGGTTTAGAAACCGCAGGTTTTGATACGGGTACCAAATGAGTGTCACCTCAGAGTGTTTTCACGTGCACCCTGAAACTGGCCACATCCTTTGTTATCTATAGAGTAAACAACATTCATGAAATACAACGGGTAAAAAGCATAAGATTACATAATTTATTATTTTCAGGAATATTGCCTGAATATTTTGGAAATCCCTTAAGTTCCACTGAAAATGGGACAAGGGCTGTTAAGTTACTTGAATTTCAAAACATCATCTGTCCTTTTTGGAATGAGGAGACCAGACTAGAAAAACAACCTTCCAATTATTTTGGGGGAAAAAAAGTAAAATTAAAAATCTAGCTTTGTATTTGATCCAGCCTTTACATTTTCTGAAGCATTATTACATGGACTTTGTATAAAATAAATACGCAGCAATAGTTGCTAATAATAACGATGAGAATGGGAATGCCAACTGTAACTGCTTGTCTTTTAATTCCTATTAACTATTAGACTTCATGTCTAACAGTGTTGTGATGAGAAGCCTTAGTGCAGAGCCAGGATCCTACTGTAACAGCTGTTCTACAAAAAGAATGAGATGGTCTCTTTTGTAAAGGGTGCCTGTGTGTCTGTATATGAAGATAGGAGTTAACAGATGGACGCTGACAGCTAGACAGAATAACAGACACCTGCCAGACAATACTGCTGCATGACAGGCAGTGGCGTTAGCACTCAAATTATGTGGATGATACCCAGGGTTTTTTCTTACGAGCTATAGTAAAGGACATTTACAAGAGGGATTTGAAGTTGCTTAATGAATTGGTTTTGTGAACATTAACTCCTCGTTCTACACAGCGTAAGTGCCAATGGTTTGCCAAGTGGGTTTTGCTCATCAGTTGGTTTCAGGCTTTCAGATAATGCGCTTTATTTAGTAGAACACATAAATTGTGGTTCTGAATGACACACTGTATTCTTCATAGATTTTACATCAGGTCTGTAACACCAGAGGATGGCATTTCACAGATGCTATTTAGATAACACTTCCATCTAAAGACCCGATCAGGTTGTAACTATGACAACATCGCAGATAGAGCTGCACTTTCAGAGCAGAGATTCTCTACTGTTTTTTTTCAATAATGGATAAATCGAATGAGAGACATTAATTCAGTCCCTGTTTTTGTAAGGTACTGATTTTAACAAGTGGTATATAATGTCAAAAGTTTAGAGAAAATTATCCTGGAAGTTTAAAAACATGCCTGACTTCTGCTTTTGTAACTGCCTCCAGTGTATTTTAACAGCCATGCTAGTGGTGGTCTGACGCACACTGGAGTCTATGAGTACTGACACAATACAAAACAGTAGCAACAGAGTCTTATGGCACGTTCTTAGGATTTTTATTAATTCATCATTAATATAAGTAGTAATGTCATCTTTGATAGAAAAAAGACTCATTTGCTTTTTTCTCTCATTTTATGCTCTCCTGGAGAAATGGAGATTTTTATTGCTTAAAGGGATGAAAAGCAAACAAGAGTTCCTTTTTGTAAGAGTATTTACTAAAACCAGTAGTTCTTTTTACTCTGTATGTAACCACCCTCTTAAATGTCTTTAGATGACTGCTATAGAATTCCACAGAACAATTAAAAAAATAAAGAACAAAACAAAAGGTCAAAATTAGCACCTAATAAATGCTGTGGGATTTTAGACTAGTCTGTAATGAACCATGGGGGGTTAGTTCTGCTGAATCCTACTGAATTTTTCCACTAGGGTATCAATTTTTCTTCTGCTCACTTACACATAAATTTGTATGTGGAAGGCTCAAGACAAATTTTGCATGTTGCATTATTAAGGGACAGAGAGTTGTGCCAGGTCGGAGAAGAATGACTGGCAGCTGGAGCCTGGGATTAATACACAAAGTGAGCTGGGTCGTGGTAGTCAGGGAAACAGCAGGCGCAAATGCTGCTGAGAAAACACAAAACGAAAAACAAAATCAAGTCTGTTCTGTGAATTTTCTGTCAGCAGTCGCCATGGGTCAGGGCATTCTGTTACAATGCTGTGTGTTCTTACAGATAATGCCACAATTTCTTGACCTGTTTTAATTAATGGTTCCCACTGAATTAATGGTTCCCATGTTTTTCTTGCTAGATCGACAGGAAAGGAGTTTGCGCTCAAGATCATAGACAAAGCTAAATGCTGTGGAAAGGTAGTGTACAACAATCTGCGTGTGTAAAAGAAATAGCAGAAACAGCACTGGCAGCTGCTTATGAGTGGGTGTGTTTGAGTTTTCTGACTCTTTTCAGAATATGTGTTTAACGGGAGGATAATGTATCCAAGAAGCAAATAATAAAAGTAGTGAGTATGTTAGTCTATAGATAATAGAGTAAAAACCAATCAAATTGTCATCTATTTTATTGGACTAACAAAGAAAATGTGAATAAGTGTCCAAAATACATTAGAAAGATTTTGATCTGTAAAATGTGAGCGACGAAATTTGCAGCTATGTGCGTATTTGTATAATTCTCATTCCCCTCCGCCTCTTATTTTTATTTTTTTATGGCTGTACGTGCTCCTTTTATATAGAGAACATGAATTTGGAAAGAAATTTTCACAACCATTTTTCTCTGTTTATGTAGTTTCACCATCCTGTGTAAACAGACCTCTTATCAAAAGAGTTTCTTTAGCTGTCTTTTTAATTCAAGCTCAAAAAAAAAGTCCTAAATCGTCTCTCCAGCGGAACAGCGTGTTACATAATCAAAGCAAAAGGCTGGGAGTGCCAGGCCTCTTCTTCACCTTCCTGAGATTCAGGTTAGAAAACTATGCATTTACACCCTTACATAACCATCATGCATATGTAGAGGTTGTGTTGTTTTCTACAAGTTTTGTTTAAATCTTCACTTCCTCCCAAAGTCAGAACTTTAAAAAAAAAAAAAACCAAAAACCAAACACCAGCCTGCAGCCAAGAATGTAGACTAAGTGTTAGAACAGATAACAACAAATAAAATACTTTTATTTTCACTGCTTTGCAATACCTTGAAAACAAAGTACTCCTGAGGAGCTTACAAAATCAAGTGGATTACAGTTCAGTGTTAGCTGAAGGAACACTGAGACCCCAGTATTAATTAGCAGTCAAATTCTGGGTTAAAGTCTCTCTGAGAATAGGAAATCTGCCATTCTCTCCAAGGTGACTTTTGATGCAAACACCTAATATTTTTATGTAAATGATTGCACTGAGATGATTCTGGAGGTAACTGCAACCAAGTCAGGCTTTTAGTTCGCAGGTGCCTTTTTGTCGATCACATAGATTAGCTGCGGTGTGTAATTCAGAGCTCCAAAAGCTGAATGTGGCTTTGTGGGGAGATGTAGCAAGCCTGTGTGATGTTCTTTGTGTGGTAAAGAGCCGTCTGTTGCTGTACACTAACGCATTACCTGCTGTGATGACTTGCTTTAGGTAGAGGTCCTCAAACAGAAATCTCTTATCTATGTGGATTTTAAACTGTGTATTAGGTACTAGGAGATGAGCGTTCCTGCCTCCCCATCAATTCGTCACATACTCTCTGGGCTTATTTAAGGGGAAAATTTAGAAAGGAATCTTAAAAGTGTGTAACCGCAGGAAAAAGTGCTTGAATTGCCTTTTTGAGATTAAGACGTTGCAATTTCTTCATCTGTAGCAAGGGCAACCCAGTGTGTTTCACTGCAATAGAAGACTTTGGGGTGATGCGTACAGCTTGCAGCTTCAGATGTTTTATATGACTTGTCTGAGTCAGCTGCTTAGCATCAGGAATTGGAATGGTCTACAGACAGATAATCCGTTTGATACAGCAGAGTTTAGACATATTTTCTGTTTATCATACTCACTGCTTTAAAACAAACAAACAAAAAATCAGCTCTGTGGATGCTGTTTTGAAAGGACCTGTGTCTGTACAGCTGCATACAGATGTGTGTCTACATAAAAGCAGAGGACTGTTGTTAGGAAGACATTTATACCTGTTAGGGCAGTGGCAGAACTGTCCAGGAAGAATTCCAACAAAGACAATAACGAAATTTTGCTACAGCTTACTCCTTCCTCGCTCCGTTTCACATGCCAACATAAGCCCTGCCTTAAAAACACCCGTCTGGCCCAGATATGCATGACTTGTATGTCGCTCACTGCTCTTCAGCAGTTTATCTTGGATGTCCTAGAACTTGAATCCAGTCGACCAGTGTATTTTCCACAAGTGGCTTAAACGTTAATTATACAATAATTTCTCTGTAACTACATCATATTAATGTAGATTGAAATCTATATTGCACTATCCTGAAGAATGTTATAGCTTGAGAATTATTATTTCTTACATGACAAAATATACCAAAAATAGTGGGATGGTTGAAAACAACTAACTACGTGTAAGTCAGCATTTCAAGGACAGGGGTTAAAACAGTAGCTCAACGACATTTTAGAGCCTTTTTTTTTTAAAAAATAGATTATTCCTTTTAAATAAACATGACTTATGCCTGAGCTTTATTAAAAGCAATTAACAATTTAGTCAAGTGAAACAAAGAAAGCACAGGTAAACCTGTTGTGCCTTAGTTGTAACTAATGGCTGTAATAAATCTAATACGTTAACTGTTCTTCAGGTAGAAAAAGCTGTAATAAGATTCTAGTTTTAACTTGGACTCTTACTGCTAGTTTTGAATTTACAGGCTTCCATACATAAGGCTTAGTATGCTGTGGCTGTTCACGTTTGTCTGTTGATGAGATTCAGCATTGTGTTTAACAAAATTGCTTCATGTTTGTTTGTTTTTTTCCTCCAGAGCGCTTTGCTTGGAGCAGACATATATTTGTTCAGAATGACAATTGATGCTCTTTCAAGCTGAATTTCAAAGGTGTGACTATTTAACCTGTGTGTGCCGCACCATACTCCCACAAAATTAGATGCACAAATGGCATGTGGTTTTTGAGTTATGTAGCCACATAAAGGTTTGTCAAAACCGCAGTGTATCTGTAAATAACCCTGGAAGGAGGAGGTGAAATAGCGTAGCATCTTCAGTCACTGCCTGCGCACAGAGGATCACATCTACTTCCAGTGCTCTGCTCACAAATGCATGAGGTGCATGCTACTAATCAGTGCATAAACATGAGTGAGTTCTAAGTCCAGTGACATGATTTTTGATCTGCCAAAGTGTGAGGAAACTTTTGAGGAAATTTTTTTTATGCAAGCATTGTACCTAAATATCTGTATTCCAGTATTTATAAAGGAAAATGCAGTATTTTCTTCATGTGAAAGGGGCATGTAATTTTATTTGCTCTTCACTGTTAGCCAAGTGCTAAGATGTTCTAGAAAACAAAACATTCTGAAACTAATTTGTTCTCGAAACCCATTACTTCCTCAGATGTACAGAAAAGGGGAAATTAATCTCAATCTGTCTGCTGTTAAACTGTTAGAGCTACAGTCACTTAAGTGAGCTATTACATATTTTGAAGATTGTAAATCTGAGCATACATAGATAACGAACTGAAATCCATAACCAAAGCTGTTATAATATTTTTCCTGTATATAATCCACAAGTTTTTTTAAAAATAAAGTCCTTGAAAATAAATCCTAGTAATCTGGCCTTGAGTAACCTATGCTAAATGAGAAGTGAAGGCTGGAGAGGATCAAGAATACGGCAGGTTACAATGATCCAGCTCAGGGTCACGGCTTTCTGAACTTAATTTCACCTCATAATACCCAGATAAGAATAAAATCTGCACTTCCTGAACTGCTGTCAGGTTCTGGCGTCTTTTTTCAGAGATATCCCATTGGTTCCGTTGTGCGAAATAGAGTATTTTAAATTAAATTTGGGCAATGATGAAGTACAGTTGGCCTAAAATACAAGCTAAAATCCATCATCTGACAGTAACCCTCTGCTATATAAATTAAACAGCACAAAGTGTGCTCACTGATAAGTGATTAGTGATCAGCTCATCAAAGGAAAAGTGAATTGCCATTTTATGTCTATTCAGATAAATTTCCATCCTCTGTTCTGAACAGGAACACCTGATTGAAAATGAAGTGTCTATTCTGCGTCGAGTGAAGCATCCAAATATCATTATGCTCATAGAGGAAATGGACACCCCAACAGAACTCTATCTGGTGATGGAACTGGTCAAGGTGAGTCTAAGGAGAGGTCTTTTTGTTTTTTTAAATTCTCCGTCTTGATGTGAAATCTGAGAAGTAGCTATGAACAGTAAGATCCTGGGAGACATAATCAGATAAGATTTCAGTGGCAACTGAATATTTAATCATGCTTTACTCACTCCTGTCAATCAGTCGTATTAATGGAATTTGTGTCTCTTCAGTTGTAATTAGACTGTTTACACAGATTTGAGGTAATTCTGCAACTTGCAAAGGCTAGGGACAAGCGGATGGTAGGTTTTATATCGTGTTTACAACATGCGGCGGTAATAGTAATAGGAATTTACCAACAGAACACCTGCATTTATTTCATTAATATCTTTAATAATTTGCTTTAAAGAAACAAATTATTTATCTTAGTTGACAATAACTACAACAAATAGTTTAAACTCAAGTGATTATGGTCCAGTAAAATTAAAACTCAAAAAATCTCACCTGTTTCGTTTATATCAAACATACACTCACCTTATTTCCAATTCACTAGAAAATCGATGCATACACGTACAGAGAAAACAATAGTCTTTGTTTTGCAGTCACTTGTGAACTGAACGCACAAGCTGCGTGCACTTCCTCGTCTGTGTGCTGTACGTGGACAGCAGCACTGTACGTCAGCTCGACTGGCATGTCAGATACAAATAACGTGCATTCATCATCATCTCTTATTTCCGTCTGTAACACTGCTAGATTCAAGAGTCCCCTCTAGCATGGATGCCAGCCTGCGAAACGTCTAAAGAAAGACTGTCGTTGCTCAGTTCATTATTTTGGTAGACTACCCGTTCATTTGTCTTCCTTTCTAGAAGTTATTTTCATATAGCAGAGGCTTTTTTGGGGTTTAAGTCAGTATTTTTTTATATATATTTTAATACACCACCGCCTTGGCCTGTATTTACTGAATTGCTGCTTCTCTTCCATGTGTATTGAAATGCTTGCAAAGCCACCCACAGCTCAGACAGAGCACTCCTACAGATGTATCCAGGGTAACCATCACAGAGACACCCACAAAAAATTTGTTGCTGTGGCTGGAAATACAGCATCAGTAACTCTCTTACATGTTGTTATGTATTCCAAGAGGAAGAGGACATCCATAATCAGAGACTGCACATTCAGAAATCACCTGAAGGTTCTGCAGTTTGGTATATCAGAGAATCGGAGAATTATTTAGGTTCGAAAAGACGATGCCTGTATTGTTTGTCCTCTTCAGCTATATTTATTTGGTATTTCTGCAATAGCTACAGAAATGCCAATTTGCAGTTCATTACAGTTGCTGAATATGTGTTACGTTATTATTATAATTGGGCTTTTTATTATTGGGCTAATTTATATTACTTTAGGGTTAACTCAAAATCAGGGCTGGTTTTTGCTAAGTAAGGGTATTACATGGTAAGACGAAGAAAAGGGAACTGTATGCCTGTACCTGCAGGTAATATAAATGAGTGATCAAAGGCAGGAAGATCGATAGAATGAAATCAAGACAGAGGAGAGCTGTGGTTTTCCTGAACTCAGACACAAGGAGCCTGGAGTACAGTTAAGAATTTAATGCAGATAACCCCAGTCCCAGTCTAGTCTCTTGGTGACAAGATGATCTTTCTGCAACATAATTTTTTTTACGGCTTAACAGGCATTTGAGGATGCCTTTTATAGAGGAAGATTTTCTGTGGCTTTTTTGTAAAGTATCATCACCTTCATTATTTTTCATGTAGTGATCTATTATCTTCCCATTACTTTAGGGAGGAGATCTATTTGATGCTATCACTTCTTCTACAAAATACACAGAGCGAGATGGGAGTGCAATGGTCTACAATCTAGCCAGCGCACTCAAATACCTTCATGGTCTCAACATTGTGCACAGAGACATCAAGCCAGAAAATCTCCTGGTACGTCCCATTTATTTTCTAGTATTTTTCTCTTACTTTGTTCTCATTAATGCAAATGCTTGTATATAAATGTCAAGGAGCTGAGCAGAGA
>NW_010426522.1:10246-15139 GCF_000710305.1 Buceros rhinoceros silvestris | reverse complement strand
AGCAGGAATATTAATTTAGAATAAGTACGTATGAAATAAGTCTTCTGGCATGAGATAGCAGTCGCCATAACCCAAACGAGCTGTGCCAAAACCTGTCCTTAGAACTCTCTTTATTTACATTTTGATTGGCTGCCATTTGGATAAGCAGGAGTATTGTCTCACAAAACAATGAATTTTAACACTATGTTGATGAATTATTTATTATAGTTTGCAAGTGGGAGAAAAGGTGGGCTGCCTGCCATTTCCTTGACCGATAACATGGGTATCTCAAGCAATTCTTTTTTCCTTTTTCTTTCACTGTCATAGTAGGAACATCTTTCTGATGATTTACCAGTATTCTAGCCATGAGTTAATTCTGCATATGTATTTATTTCGTCCTAAGGGACTGACTACTTTTGTTTTCAGCAGACATAAAATAACTGTGCTGACAAGAATTATCGCGAAGTCTGCTTTGAGGGCAGTTCACAGAACTGCGTACAGGCGCGCGCGCTGTCTTGCCTATCTGTACACAGAGGTTACACTTACGTATTGCATACTGGGTCACAGATACTACGTGTCTCGCACAGAACCAGCAGGGCCATAATCTATCTCCCCTGCTTGAGCCACTGTCATCAGGAATGCTCGCAGCTCTCATCAGCGCTTGGTAGGCATTTCTCAAAGCCTTCTGTGGTGTTTGTCAATCCCGTTTAATGGGGCTGCATCTAGACTAGCAGTCATGGCTTATCCCTGACTTGATTTTGAACTGGTGCAAGGGTAAGGCTATAAGCTGAAAATTTTTCCAATTAGTAGTCAATTCTTTCCCAACTAATTCCACTGACAGTGTTTAGCAATTTAAATAAACCTTGAAATAAATTAGATTGTTTAGCAAAAAGGGTGTGTGTGGGGGGTGCTTCTGAAAATGTAGTCACAGCAACATGACGCTTAAGAGACAGAGAATGAAGGTGGAAGTCTCACTTCTTATCAGTGCCTCTTCAAACACAGCCAGTCCAGAGAAACTGTAAGCTCTCATTAGTGACTGAATCAGTTATAAATAGGCACAAATGTCCTTTCTGCCTAGAAAGCCTAAAGAGATTACTCACAGATGCAAATCTTATTCACTGTGATTGACAGTGGCAGAATGTTAAAATAACATACGGTGCTGAATGTAAATGCAAATAATTCCCATCAATTGCTTCCTATAATTGCAAGTAGTTAGTTCTTTTGCACAGGGTCATCTAGCTTTCTGAATTACATTTTCTTTACTAGTCATGCATTTAAAAATACAAAGTCTAAGAGTAATTGCAGATATCGTCTTGTATCAAGGAGAACAAGTGTTTCTATTAATGATGTGAATTACCCAGGGGAATGGAGGAAGCATTATTCAGTTATGCAAATAAATGCAGCCATTCTGGAGAGTCTGGAGTCCCACATTCTAGAAACTAGCTCATGCTGAACTCATGTTAACATAAACATTTTACTTCAAGAACAAAACTGAGATGAATTCATTAGGGATATTTTCTTTGTTGTTGGTCTGGTTTGATTTACTCTTGCTACCACTGTCATATAATGCTTTTCTTTCTATTAAAATACAGCTCCTTTCATCAGTAAAATTACTCAGAACGAGATGTGCTGGATTCTTTATGGGGCTTTGCCTAAGATGCCTTTGGCTCTGCACAGAAACGTAATCACTTCGCAGTCAGCTTTCTGACTCCTGAACCGAACTTGCCCAGCCTGAGCTTAGGGAAGACAGTTGCCTGTGCAATATCCAGTAAGATAACTGACTAGATTTATGTTTAGTGAGAGATGGTAAACAAATCCCATTCTAGCTGACAATCGCATTTTAAACTCTAGGTCCCAATCAAACAGAAGTATGGTATTACATTTTTCTTAATACATTAAAAACTTCTCAGAATTCTAGGAAAGGGTTTTCTTTTCCTCATCTCTAGTTGCTTGAGGCTATATCATGATCTGACCTGCACAGCTGGCAGACAGCTGCACTGTGGCAATCCGTGGTCATGCCATTTTTTTCTCCCTCTCTCCAGGGCTGTGGAAGGTACCTCTTTTTCCTTTCTTCTTGGTGTGATGATTATTATTTCCCAAACAAGTGAAAGGATTTCAAATATGCAGAAGTTCCCCTCCTCATTCTGTTTTTATTTTGATGGTTCTAGGTATGTGAATATCCAGATGGAACCAAGTCTTTGAAGCTAGGAGACTTTGGACTGGCGACGGTGGTTGAAGGACCTTTATACACTGTCTGTGGTACACCCACATATGTGGCTCCAGAAATCATTGCAGAGACAGGGTGAGGATGACTAAGACATAGGTCTTGTAACCTGTTGGTTTCGACCAGTAATTCTTAACTGGTATAAGAACTACACTGACTGTTCTAATAGGATGGTCCTCCGTGTTTCTGTAACCAAAGCACCTATGAGAAACAGGCATCACTCAGGTCTTCAGAGGCCAGTTCCCTTGCTCACCTTGCTTCCAGCATTCACCTCTGCCTCCTTACCATCTCCCTAGGACCAGTGCTGATGAGGTGGAGATTATTTATTGTATGCGGTTTGTGTTCTCTGTCTCACCTTGCTGTTCAGAGCCCATTCTACCAGCTGTGGCAGCTACTCGAGGGAAAACAGGCGAGCAGAACATGGTGTTTTGTGTTAGAAACAGTAATTTATATTGGAAGAAATTCCAGGGGTCACCTAGTCTAAAGCTCTTCCCAGAGCAGGTCTAATTAGATCATGTTGACTCAAGTGACCGTGTGTTGCAGAACACTGGGTGGCAGTGTGGGCGGTCGGAAGATTACGTGCTTACGTTACAGGAATGCAGTAACCACCCACGATGGGCGAGGCTTCTTGCGAGATTATATAACCCTGTTCATTACGTAATAAAGTGCCATTTTGCATCCTCTATGTTAGAGTATAAATGACCCTCGACGGCAGAGGTCGAGTGCCCTGTATCACAACAAGTCGCCACACCGTGTTTGGGTGATGCGTGTTATTTTATAATTGTTGGTTTAATTAAACAACCCCATTTTTCTGTGTTTAACAGCTGGTTACGTAAATACCAAATAATTTTGTGAAATGTTCGAATTTCCCAAGGGGTCTTTACTATTAGACCACTGTTCCACGCTAGCTGACTCTTGCCATAGTTGTGACCATTTTGAATTTGGTCTTCCCTAATGGAGGGAGGTTTGTTCTGTTCTTTCAAGTACCGTTCAGTGCATTTGTCATACTGAGAAATATTTCACAGCTGCTGAGCTCAAATGTCAGAGGGCACTTCATCTGCATGTTTTAGATTTTTTTTTTTTACAAACTGAATCTACTGGATAGAAAGAAGAGGAAGAAATACCTCTTTTTGACCTTCAGTGTTTAAAATTCCGTGCTTTAAAAGAAAAGTGCAGCTCCTTTTTCCCTGTGTTACTCACTCAAGAGACTGGAGAATTGGCATCTCTCTTGTTGCTTAGCAACACATGATAACCTTAGAAATAGTTACTCCAATATGGGGACTGGGAAAGCACATCCTGTCTTTTATCATTAGTGATTCTGGATTGGGAACCTTGACACTGAATTGAATCTGAGTGTATGCAGAAGTCCCTGGAGGGCCTTGAGGCTTATGGGAGGGGAAAAAAAAAAAAAAAATCAATGAAAAAGGATGTTATTGTGGTTTCCTAAAGACTGTGAAGGATGCTAAGTTAAATGATGCTTAGGTACAAAATGCGTTTCCACATCATCAGCAAGTAGCTTAGAACAGATTCTCAATATATATTCATGTAAATGTAATCAATTATTTGTTTGATTGCACTGACTTTTTTTTTTTATAATCCAGCACAAGTAACACAGTCTTGTCTTCTCAGATATGGCTTAAAGGTGGATATTTGGGCTGCAGGTGTGATCACATACATACTGTTGTGTGGATTTCCACCTTTTCGCAGGTGAGTGTCCCTGTATGCCAAAGGGTAAAATGGTAAAGAACGATGTTCTTCCCGAGCAAGTCTTACCTCCCTCCCCGAGGGTGGCATCCTGGGGAAAAAAAATAATAATGGATGAGATTGACACATTTTCTTTACCTTTTTGTTCTTTTCTTAAATTGTTCTGACTTGTGAAGTTGTGGGATCAATTTTATTTGCTTGTTTTCCTACGGAAGCAGCTGGTTTACTGCTGTGCCGGGGGCTGGTGCTGGGCGCGCAGCGTCTTTCCTTCTTGCCCACCCCGCGTGTCCCAGCGCGATGAACGGGTGCGCTTTGCCCTCTGGTGTTCCTGCTTGCACACAGCAGTTCGTCGTGCTGAAGGTGCAGGTTGATGGTAAGCGGAGGAGAGGGGAAGAATTTGCTTATGTTGCATTTTTAACCTTGTTAATCTTTTTGATGAGTGTCAGAAGAGCAATGGATTTTTCAGACCTGACTCTTGCTACTCAGCATCACAATATATATGAGTCGTACTAAAAATCAAATGGAGATGCTTTGTGCCTCTGCAATTTTTTTGCCAGGGAGCGAGAAGCAATTGGCATATTTTAATGGGAAATTATCCTCTTACGTTCTTTGTGCTTGTAAGTCTGTTCGTCTGTTTTTACAGCAATAGAAACAGTTGTCAATGGAAAAAATATCACTCAGTTTAGGTTTTTACATGTGGTTTTTTACATGTGGTCAGTTCAATGTTTAAAACTGAAAACCTGTTTTGAAAGACACATTACGTGAACAAATGGCAATGGCTTTGAACAGTGTTTGGAGGCAGGGCAAGGAGAATGTCCATGCCGTGCTGTTAGAATCAGGTCTTAACCAAGGCTGATAAATATTTATTGCAAAACCAACACAAGAGATAGATTGTACATTGGAGAAATAGGTTGGGTGGTTGAAGAAATAGGTTCATGGTGGCTACAGCCGGCAAACAGAGGGTTAAACACCCCCCCCCCCCAAAC
>NW_010426522.1:0-10189 GCF_000710305.1 Buceros rhinoceros silvestris | reverse complement strand
GGGTAACCCCCCCCCCCCCCCAAACACTGCCGTTGATCCCTGAACATTCATGATACCATGTTTTTCGTACGTACTTACCCTTCCAGTATCAGCAGCCTGCCAATACTCAGTAAGCTAAATGTACCACGTTTTCCGTATCTTCTTTCTGGATTTTGTAAGTTCTCCTGTTGTGATAGTTAAACAGAAGCTGCTGGTTTCACTACGCTTCTTCCCCCATCACGTGCTTCCTGTAGTAGGTCCTGTAGAACTAGGCTGGCAAGTGACAGACTGACTTTTTAATCACCCTTCCTGTTCCTGCGTGTTAGTTACGCAGTCTCTATTCCAGCAAACGCCCTTTCATTTCACCTCAATATATATTTTTCACCTACTGTTTGTTGTTGTTCTTATCAATCCTGACAGCGTAACTATAGCAAACACCTCAGAAGCGCTGCCACTGTATATGTTTGCCAATTATGCGTTTATATTTCTGTTTGTTTCATCCCCAAATCAAGTTAAAAATCCATGTAACAAATCAACTTCTTTCTCCTGTTTGTTTGTTTGTTTGTTTGTTTTAATTACTGCTATTCTACAGTGAAAACAATCTTCAGGAAGACCTCTTTGATCAGATACTTGTTGGGAAGCTGGAATTTCCTTCTCCCTACTGGGATAACATCACCGATTCAGCAAAGGTACTGATACGTTTTCCAGACTGAAACAGCGCTTCCGACCAGCCCCCGAAAAGGCTGTGCTCTGGTGGAAAGGCAGAATAGGAGATTCAGAGCAGACTCCTACCCACTCTTCCAGCTGCTGTGCTTTTTAGTTATCTTAACAGTGCTTGATGAAAGCTCCGGTTTTGTGGGCCGTCATGTTGATGTCTGAGTGAGCAAGTGTAGCAGAATGCCAGCTGCATTCAGTGAACACCACTTGGTATTCAGTTTACTTAACGATGGACTATTACAGCAGGTTCAGACCTTCAGCTGTAAAGTAAGTGTCTCTCTGAATTTTTCCGTCATATCACTCTTAAAAAAAAAAAACCCAAAAATTATTGTTACGTGGACTGAATGCAGTTGACATCATTTGTTCCTGTTTTACCTGAGACAGTTATTAGAACAAGAGGTGCAGTCAGCTTGATTTTCCATGGCTGATAGTTCCCCCATTATCAATCATTGCCGCTTGTGTTTACAAATATTTTGTCTGAGGGATAAACAGGCCAAATTTTAAGCCCCACTTCTCAAGCTAATTCAGTAACATGCTCTGAATGATATCTGAGGTCTCTAATTATCAAGTGGAGATTGTTATCCAGACTATGAGAAGTTGCTTTTTTTTCCCTGCATTTCCCGATGGCTCTTTATCCATTTGCCAGCATTTCCCAAGCTCACGTTGTCTCACACACACGCTGAACAAACAAGGCACTCAGTCTGGTACTAGAGGTGACCTTTCACTTCAGGCAGACTAAATAACTTGGCTGGTTGGGAAGTCTCCCAGGTATGATGTTATCTGCTTGAAGAAGCCATTTCCCAACACTGAAGTGATGAACAGTCTCCTTGAAATACTCTTGATAAGAATATGGAGACTGGTAAGTTGGAGGCTATAAAAGGTTTTTCTAGGGCAGTTTGGCTCCAAGTATGTGAAGTTGTTCTCTTGGGAGAGGGATGTATTTGTCTTAATAGGCTTGTAGAACTGGGAGTTAGTTACACCAGTAAACTAGTTGTTACTTGCATACGAACAACTGTGAATGAATAAACAACTGATGAAAGTTGGTTTGGAATTTTTTTAATCCATTTTCTTTTAACTTTTTATTTTATCACTGCTTTGTATCAATGACCTCTTTAAGGTTTATCATATCTATAGGCACTGCTAACAGAAGGCCCATGGAAGTATTTAATAAAGCTGAAGACATCGGCTCTAGTGCCTCTAAAATACGATGAAAGCCACAATACCAAATTTTGGGGGATTAACCATGTAATTAGTTTCTGTGTATTTGCTTTTTCCTATACCAAGTGCTCCTTAGCTGATGAAGTGAGTTAAATGTCTTTTATTCTTCTGGCACAACACAGAAGAGACCACAGTTTTCAAATAACTTCAGCAGTTGCTTGAATGTCAGATGCAGTTTCTTGCCTCTGATGTGTGCTCGCGGGAACTGTGCGTGTACTGCCCACGCGCAGTCTCATCTGTCCCAGCTTTGTTCTCGTCCTGGTCACCTGTGTGAAGATATGGTAAACAAACTGGAACATTATAGCTGGGGGGGTTTTAACATTTCCTTCTCATCTGGTTTCAAAAGACTCAGCAGGAGGTGAGGCTATGAAATGTGCTGTCCAGCATACTCCTAAAAGTAAAGGGCAAAGGGTTTGTTCCACTGACGTCACACTGGTATCACTGGTACAGGTATCAGCATGAGCTGCACTTTTTCTCACCCAGGTAGCAAGAAATTGCACTGAAAAGCACTTGGTGAAACAATATTTTTTGATTGTAATATCCTTCTCCACTCTCCTCAAACTCTTCATTTTTTTAATCTTTTTTTGTTTTTTCCAATAAAGGAGTTAATTAGCCTGATGTTACATGTGAACGCTGAAGCCCGCTACACAGCAGCACAGATCCTAAGCCATCCCTGGGTGTCAGTGAGTAAATTCCATTTTACGTGTCTCTATCTCGGTATGAAATCTGTAAATCTGACCGTTAAAGTACGGTTTGCAGAAGCAGCAATACACTTCTACCGTTTCTCGGTCTATTGACCCACTAGTCCCATTTGCACGTAAGAGACCAGCAGGAGGCTGAACCAGCTCGAACTGCACCGTTAGCTTCTGTGCTCTGAAGAACAGAGTGAGGGTATCACTTGCTGGCTGCGATTGCTAGAATCCTGCTTCGACAGACCACGACAGGCAGACGGGTGACTCGGGCATCTTTCTTGTTATTTCACATTCAACCTAGAAAAGAGTCATCTCAGAAACGTGTATGTGAGCAGTGCACGTTGGCATCTTACTTGCTGCGATGCTACTTACTGAAAGTACGACCTCCTGTTTCTTGAAGCACTTCAAGCTTCATAAGAGAAATATAATTAGCAAATAAAAATACTTAATTTAAACACAAGGACCGAACTGTTGGCTGCCAGGTCCTTCATCTCTTGGGGCAGCAGCAGTGGGGAACACTGCAGTGTGTTGGTTATTGGTTTTAAATCTGTTCACTTTTCATCAGTTCAAAGGTTTACATGGATGTAGAAAACATTTATGTCCACACACATTTTAAAAGCGGGACTGAATATGATCTCTGGAGTCCCCTCAAACAAAAGCAGACACCTACAGTGAGTGTGTCTGTGCGTAACACCTCCTCTCAAATGTATTTGTGGTACTGTGTAATGTCGCCACACCTAGGACATGACGGACCATTTAAATTGCCAAATGACAAATATGCTTGTTATTTTTAACATGCCTAAATCAAACTTGCAGCTTCTTATAATCATGGGACAAACCGCTGGACTGAAAGTATACAGTGTCACCTGGCATTTTAAGAACTAGAAGTTCCTACAAAAAGCAGTGGTTGCTACATTCCTTTCCTCGGTAACGTGTATTAACCCATTTGAAGTGTGTCTCATGTCACAGCGTGTGACGGAGGGCTGCCTGCCTGCGTGCTGACTGGCATTAAAGAGCAGGAAGAACCTGGTTCTCTTTTACTCCGTTAGTTACGCTCAAATGTAGTTCTGTTTTTTTCCTAATTTTGAATATTGTGTTTATTCATATACAGGATGATGCTTCCCAGGAGAATAATATGCAAGCTGAAGTTACAGGTAAACTGAAGCAGCACTTTAATAACACCCTACCCAAGCAAAATACCACCTCTGCTGGGGTTTCTGTCATCATGGTAAGAGAAAGGAACTTTTTTATACGTTGATACTGTACTCGGCATACTTTTCTAACAGTGCTCTATGAGCATGTGTGGTGTAAGAGCAGCAAAAGCAAAGCTAGAATAGTCTCTAATTTTTGTCTTTATGTATCGTGTGGATTGTCTCATCATTGCTTGAGGGCAACAGTGTGCTAGCTAAGCTATGAGAACAGAAACATGTGACCACTAAGTAGTTGTATGTTGAAATAAAGCTTATTAACGATTTGAATATTTTACTATAAAAACTGTGATTTTTTTTGTTATACTGACTACCTAATTACCTAAATAGGCTCTTCCCCTCCGCCCAACCAAGTATTGTTTGATCTTGAGCATACCACTGCGCTTGCTGGGACACAGGACTCCATTTCAGAATCTTCCCCTTATATTGAATGTTCACCACCTTAATTTTGTCCCAGTCTAACCCCCGCTGTGGTTTTCCTATTCCCTAACGGGGAACTTTCTTCAGAGCATACAAAGGAAGAGTAATGCCAGAAGGTGGACGTGTGAATCACGCTAGAAGAAAGGGCAGTTACTGTTACCAGTACCTGGACCTGCACTTGTCACTGACGAGCTGCTTTTGCAGAAAACGCGCAACGGCTACAGAGGCTGAACTGCCCTTCCCTTCCTACTGTGGCCTGTTCTGGTCCCAGCAAGGATGAACACTGCACACAAAAGGTGGCTTCAGTTAGTTACTAAAGCGAAAAGCAAAACCATCTATGATTTCCACTGCCACCCTTCCCCGTTAGTATTAATTATTCTCAAAGTCCATTCATTTAGGCATCTGAAAGGAGGAAAATGCAAATAATGTTTCTGCATACTTATATGCTTTTGCAAATACACTTATGTGAATTAAATAGGTCAAGGATTTAAATGGAGGTAAAGTGGTAACTTACTTAAAAATGAGAGAAGGCAGAAAACGGATTTCAGGTTCATGCTGTTGTCTACATTTCGTTTGACAGTTTGACTTGACAGTTTGAGAGGGACTTCAGAGCTTCATTCTTTATACTGTTGAGACTATGGATAAGCCTGAAGCTGAAAACTGGTATAAAATGCACTATATGTAATAAGAGCAATTTTAATTCTAACTCTCGGCCCCTCTCCAACTTGCATGCCACTTAAGCCTGTCTCAGACCTCTGACACAGCGTAGCTTCTGGCTTCTTATTGGTGTGGGGTTTTTTCTGATTCTGTTAGCTACTGACATGCCTTCAGCCAGGAAAGTACGCCTTTTTAAAACTTCCCAATGTCCCTTTTCCTGCCTTATTTCCTTCTATCAGGTACAGAAGGATGTAAATAAATGCATAATTACTTGTTTCTCAATGCAGCTCCCAGTTACTGCTGAAGGGAAAAGTTAACTTCTTGCTCAAAACACTGTAATCCAGTGAGGGTTAAAGCCCCCCATTTGTTACTCTTGCTCTGGCATATCTAGAGCCTTGAAATTTAGTTATCTTCATGTTAGAAAGGTCTTCGCTTGTACCAGCACTCACAGTTTAACTCACAGTCGCGCACAGTACTGTAATTCTCATGGATTGCAGTGCAGCGCTGTATCAGTCCACCCGCGTACTGAACTGAATCCCCTTAGCATCACCTCCTCCAAACACCGGCATCTGGCCAGTGCCGATAATACCAGCAGGTGGCACATAAGTGAAACTGCACATACCTACCTCAGTGTTCTTGCACAGGAGCCTCTCTCTGCCCCTAAAAGCATGTTGCTGCGAATTCATTACTGATTTCTTTGTCGATTTCAAAATGTTCTGTAAATCTGAATTTGTTGCAATTGTGTTAGTTCTGCTTAAAGTAAGTCTAGTTTCTGTCCCTTGCTTCCTTCCCTTCTCCTCCTTTCCCAACGCCTGCATTGCTTTCTTCTGAGTAGGTCCAAGGCAATGGTACGTACTAACTGCGATGCTTTGTTCTGCTGCACAAAAAAATACATGTTCTCCATTTTTAACAAGAAGAAAGGAGAAATAACTAACTCAGCCAGTCTGAAGTGGAAAGAGCTTTACAGCCATGCAAAAACAGCAAAGGAAAATCTTTCACCCTTACTTACAGAAACGTTTTCTGCAGTAAGTGAGGCACATCATTTGAAATACTCTAAGCAAACACTGATATAACAAGCTATTTTTTTTTTTCCTTCCTCAGACATATCTTGATTTATTCCCCTGGGAGTAATTTTGTGTGTGTGCGTGTGTATTCAAAAGCAATTAGAAAAAAGTGAGAGTCCTATGAAGACAGAATAAAAAAAAAACCCAAACCCAAAAACACTGAAATAAGCATTTTTTTCAATTTGAAATAAAATTTTTGTCACTTTAGCCTTTACAGTATCAGAGGCAGTCAGAAGGTAAGTCAGTCCTAAATTATTAAAACAATTCTTACTTACCAACAGCAGATTTAAGTATCCCCTTCAATCTTAAAAAAAAAAAACAACCGACCCCTAAATGACATCAGGTAGGTATGTATTGCCATGTGCAAGGTGTGACAGGCATCAGAGCTGAGCACAGGGGAAGATCACCACGGGCATGAACTGCAAGCATTTCCTTTCCCATTTAAACAACTTATTCTGCCACTGAAAATGCAGAAACCTGTTTGTCCACAACTCCTTTTCCAGCAAGCGAGAGAGGAAATGTAATCCTGCCCGCACAGCAGCCGCTTCGGGAAGGATGAAACTACGGCACGTCACAGCTAATCTCAAAAGCACAGATACGGTTCAGGTAGTCAGTTCATCACTCCTTTCCATGCTCCATTTACACGGTCGACTGGTAGCAGCAGAGGGTTTCGCTGGGTACTTGCATTTTCTCATTGTACCTTATGCTAGTGGACTAATGATGTAACTCGATTGGAGGAAAAAAAACCCCAACAAACCAACTTACCAAAACCAAACCACCCTAAATTCAAATCACTCAGCCTTTTCTTGGGGGAACAGTTATACTCAGTAACTTTGGTCTGAAAAGGGCTGGCAGGAAGGGCCCGGGAGAGGAGGAGTATCGTGAGGCTGCTTTGCCCCAGCACACAGCCACATTGTTATACAAAACAGGACAGTTTCAGCAGGGAGGGTCTGAGTGAGACTGATTCCAGAACAACCCACAGAGAGAAACTCTTCTGTACCATCGTCTGGTTTGTTACAGACACTGTATTAGTAAGGTTTCACTACGTATCATGTGGTTCCTTGTGTCCGCAACCACACAGGTACGTAACTTTTGCTAATAGCTGGTATGAGGAGTTCCTGACGTATCATAACCACTCAGGTCAACTTTTTTCCACATCAGACTTGCGAGACTAGATTTTAAACTTGCACTGACGTGGCAAACGTATGCTGGAAGACAAGTTTTCCTTGTTGTCCAAAGTCAGCACCACAAAAAACTACAATTAATTATATATAAGATTTCTAATGTTATTTCTCCTTTTTTTGAGTCTCATGCATGCACTTACCGTCTCGTAGATCGTTTATAACCCTGAAGTTAAGACTTTTTGATTTAACTGCTCTTTTCATATTTTGCCTTGGGTTTTTTGTTTGTTCGTTTGTTTTTAGAACACAGCTCTAGATAAAGAGGGTCAGATTTTCTGCAGCAAGCGCTGTCAGGACTCTGGTAGAGCTGGAATGGAGAAAACTTCTGCAATTGCTGCTGCAGCTGATGATTCTCGTGTGGCTGGGTCCAAGACCCCCTTCCCTGCTGCTTCTGAGCCACTCAGATCCCCCAAGCTCCCTGCCTCCGTATCGCCCGAGTTTGCTGGGGATCAGCCTGGTGCATAGGACTGATGAAACCAAACCCAAGGGAAGCTCCCTGCACGCTCTCTGCAATCTCTCGTCATTTCACACGACAGTCTGTTTTCTGTTTGCGTGCACCCTCTCGTGGCGAGCCCAAGGCAGGCTCTGTCACGGGAGACTGATCTTCTAACAGCGGGTGAGTGAATGTGCGTTTTGAGTGCTCTTTGCCTTTGTCTTGAGAACGGCAGCAGGGGAAAGATTCTGGCAAGGTTAGATGATTTTGAAGTTATCTGTGTTAGTTTAATGAACTGCATTTCACAGAGCCTTTCGCTCTCAATAGACTAACTTATGGTGTAGCTAACCATATTTTTATATGCGCAGTGAGACGATCAATAGTTACCTGGCCTCACCTCTACAAGCAGGCCCCGTCCTGTTCTTCTGATGAGGATTCTCAGAAAAGTGGGAGAGGAAGACAAGGGAATAAAATTTATATTCACCTTCTGTTATGATGCCTCTATTTTTAGCCTAGTTTCTACTAAACTTGAAGAGGCAAATTTTCGCAAAGAAATTTTTTAGTGGACTAATTGTAAAATATCATGAGACAAAAATTGGAGATAGCTGGAAGGATGGTTGTTTTGGCATCAAGTTTGTTATCTGACTTGCAGGGTAGTGTTTAGATAATATGAATTTAAATAAAGTGACCTGGATGTAAACATGAGCACTGGACATTTGTTTGTAACAAAGACTGGAGTCAAGGAAGCCTTTTTGTCCCAGCCATTTTGTATCCTACCACAAGAGTCCCATCCGCACCTCTCTCCAGGGTCAGACTACCTATGAGATAGAGAAAACAAAATTACTTTGGACCTGGGAAGGGAAAGCCTGCTGCATGTAACCTAAGCTAGGCTGAGCAGAGCAGCCACTAGTTCTAGGGTGAGCTCCTACCAACAGCTGCCATCAATAGCTATCGAGTTCGTCAGTGCTGTCCCCCTAGTCAGCTGGCGCAGGCACTGGAAACGAGGACTGGGTAGCAGCTATCCTTAATCTGCAGTCGTGAGATGATAGATGAGGTTTTATCTTTACCATAATGCTTAGTTCAATATCGTATGTATTCAGCTTACTCTTTTCCTTTGCTCGTTCTGACAAATTGGCCATAGGTCATTTTCTTTCGTAGCTATACTTTCTACTAGAATTGTAAAAGACCGACCTGCAATAAACTTTCTTCATTTAAAAAAAAAATAGTAATTCGTTTCTTTGAGAACTCTGTTATTTTGTCAGTGAAAAAGTCGCATTAGTCCCTCTGGACAGCCGAACCAGTTATGAACCTACCAAAAAAGATTTCATGAAGCAATCCCATAACCTTTTAAAGTTCACTGACTGCTGTAGAAGATGACATACATAGGTAGTACATGACTGAACGTAAGTATTTTACCTTTTGAAGAGGCAATTAAAATCAAAGAGTACCAGCTGATAACTTAAGGTCAGTTGATAAGACTATGCCAGAACACACCTATTCAAAAGCAGTGACAGCAGCTGGAAAAGGTGATCACGTGGCAAACATGATTGGATACAAACGTGGCATAGCTGGGCAAGTGCTGAACTCCGTGTACAGCCGCAGGAAAATCATATCACCACTCCATACCTTAGTGTCGTTCCACCGATGCTCAATCTATCTGTGGGTGCTGCTCAGGGTGTCACAGCTAAAAATAAAAACATGCTGGTTAACAGTAAAACGTGTAAGGAAGGTTCGTAAGTACTGTGTTTGGTTTGTTATACCTACTGCTCTCTCCTTTAATCCGTCGCTCTGTGTAGACCATCAGTTGCTGCAAGAAGGCAAAAATAGAAAAGAAACTGTAAAACACAACGATGCTGTCTGCTCTACAGGGAAACAAACTACTCTAGAAACTGTAAACGCAAGTTTTACAGTTGTCAAAGAGGACTCTTTTGTTTCATAACAGTAGCTGAAATTCCTGTGCCGTTTTGATAGATACTGATTAAATGCCACTTTTTTCAAACAGTCAGCAGTGACAGCACAACTGCTACCACGCCTGCCTTTTAAAAACTGAATTACCAAAAAAAGTGTGTGTCTCTTAAAAAATCCCTGGTCTTTTGAGCTCCTTTGAACACGCGTAGCTCTTCACATATCCCAGTGGAGCCAATTCCTGCAGTTCTAGATATGAAATTCCCAAAGTGAATTCTCCCGTTGTTGCAAATCAGTGTAACACCAAGTTCTCTGGTGGTACAAGATTCCCACCAAAATTTACCCTTACAGACAATAAACCCCATTCTTGAACTTATAAAATTACTTACAATAATTGTCAAAATACATTCAGGCAGATGGTGGTTTATGATAATGGTAATTTCAGGGAGTATTGGCTCATGCCTACAGCTGGATTAGGAATATTGACGTAGGTCAGTACCTCCTTCTTTGGGCTGCTTTGGTAAGCGAAGAGCTCTTGTTTTCAGATGCAGACACAGTTCCCCCCATCTAAACTGAATACTTTCTGGTGAGACACTAGGGGGAAGTAATGACTCAAACTAACACATCGCAGGGTATTTTTTCCTAAATTAAATAATTACATCTGATTCTTTAAATATATAAAATAAATAATTATATATGTAAGATACCAGAAAGT
>NW_010426521.1:0-1708 GCF_000710305.1 Buceros rhinoceros silvestris | reverse complement strand
ATTTTCACGGCAGGAGAACTCCCTTCATGAACCGCTGGGAGTGCGAATGTCTCACCCGATTTCAAGACTCACGGCAGAAATAGTTCACAGTCTGTGATTCTCAGCGATCTGGGGGTGTGGGCCTTCAGGTCTCGGGCCTGGTCGTTTGACAGGTCGGGCCTAGCCGGGCGTAGCCGGGCCTAGTCAGGCCTGGTCTTCAGCCAGCAGATTCGCAGCAGTCCTCCTTCCGTGAGGCCATCTGGAAGTCAGAGAGAGCGAGACACTCCCCAGCCTGCTGCCTTTAAAGACTCCCAACGTAACATTGCATTCACCTGACTCCCTTAACCAACTGAATGCGGAATTACTGTACTGCATGGAATGATTCCTATTTGTCCATTTCCCAAAACAAGGAAGTTTTAGCTCAAACCAGAACAGCTACCTTCTTAACCTAAAAAAAAAAAAAAATATCCAACACAAATAACAGGGTAACATGGAATTACATTGTTTCAATTATTTGTGTTGCCCTTCCATTGCTGAATGCTGCACTATCCCACAGAGACATCACTCTTGTGCTCCCAGTGAATTTCAAAATTAATCCTACCTTACTGAAAGTATTTTTTTACTCCATTTCCTGTAGTCTGAAACATCCACTTCTGCAAAATGTATATACAGTATTTACTGTATATCTTTTATTTACTGTATTTACTGTAGCCTTAAAGATGCAGCGCATTGTGCAGAAGGTAGTACGTACACTACCAAATGAGTTAGCATCAGACGTGTTTCAAATAAATATATGATCTGCTGCCTTTTATCATTTATTTTACATGCAGAGCTGAAGATGATCACTTAAAAGAATGATCAGCTGCATTTTTCGCCTTAAACCAGCTGGATTCCTTTCAATGACAGCAACGTCTGTGTTGAAGGCATTGGACCTTGACTGTCAACCTGATACAAGGATAATAGGTGTGTTTTTAATCATCACTTCTCTTCCCCAGTTGAACGGACTGTAAACCGATGTATCAATATTATGCTCGGTAAGGACAGAACTGGCTCTACTCCTCCCCTTCGTGGTCTTATACTCCTAAAAAACAAACCACATGATTTTGTGACTCTTTTAGAGAGTAACTACATGTTCTTTGTACATGCAAAGTACAAATTCAAATGTTCTTCTGTCTATTGGAACAATTACAGAGGAAACTTGGAAGGCTGCCAAATTCTGGGTAATTGGGAAGGGAACCTTCTTTAACTCAAATGGTCAATGAAAGTTAACTTCCATGCCCTTTAGCTATAAATAGTTATTAAATTGTCTCACAAGAAGAAAGGTGAGACTGGGGGGAGAAGGCGGCCCTCATAGTTTATAAGAATTATTTTGAAGTTTGAAAAAGATAACCCGTTATGTGATAGCCCAGCAGCCATGCCCCTGGTGAAAATGAACTTATGACACAACACACAATTTCTGCAGGGGTCTCTTGGATGCCATTCACAACAGTCTAGAAACACCCTATAAATCCTGTCATTAAAACCAGCTGGGACTTATTAGGAGAGCAACTGTGAAGGAGAATTCACCTTCAATAAGGATAAAGAAGGAATTGTCAGGATTGCCTACAGGGTCTGTCTACCTAAACTTGTATGAAACCACTCAACACTCTCTTTTTTTCCATTTTCCATTTCAATGATACTGAAAAGTAGGCCTGTGGGGAAAAAGAAATGAGAGGAGGGGAGGGGAGGG
>NW_010426520.1:23432-29283 GCF_000710305.1 Buceros rhinoceros silvestris | reverse complement strand
ACCACCCACCCCCACCTCCGCCCAACTGCAGGCTTTCAGTCCTTGGCAGAAGCCGATGGGAGAAAAAAGGCTAAGAGTCTCAAAAAGAAAAATTTTAAGTGAAGTGCAAAACCAGAGCAATCCAAAGTGGAGGAGCTAGTGTCTTCTGGCAGGTCAGGAGTTAGAGCATTCACTTGGAGATCCACATTCCAGTTTCATGATTTCTTCAGAGGGCATGGTTCTGTATCTGCAACCTTCACAAAGGGTGTTTTAATGGCCTACATTTTATTCTGGGGAGGAAAGGTGCTGCCAATTTGTTTTGACAAACCTGATCCATCTCATATAAAACATCAGCTCTTGAAAAAGTATTGACGTTTGGAAGTCCATTCTTGAAGTTTGGAAGTCCATAAATGAATATCATAACCAACAGATTTATCACTTTTTTCTCTTTCTTACATACATGTAATTAATGAATGCTCAGGTTTGCTATTTCAAGAAGAAGTGTTTAGTATAAGACTGAAAGTACTGTCTTCTCTTTATCCTAGTGTACTCAATCCCTATAGGATCTGGGTAGGGAATATTTTTGAGAGATGTAAGCTTTTAAATACTGTCAAAAAAAAAAAAGAAGAAAAAGAAGAACTTGGACCTTTCTGTTCCATCATTAAGCATTAGCTGCTGAATTGAATAACACATTTCATTTACTCTACAATGCCTGTAAATACAAAACCTATTTTGTTTCTCTACCAAATATAATTAAAAATTGTGGATCATTCTGGGAGAACTGAAGCCACAGGATTTTATAAAAATAGATTCACGGAAATTCTTTTTTATATTTTTTGCCATGCTGTTACTGAATTCATCTGCAGAAAGTACTGAATATAATTCATTTTATGTAGACCAAGAGGTACAAAGTCTCTGAATCTAATTATACAGTGAAAGTCTTTGTGCCAAAGGAAATTACTTATTTGCATAGTGTTAATAGCCGTATTTAAAACAGTGCTAGTGTTAGAAAGAATTACTTCTTCACACGTTTGCAGATTCAGGAAGGTTTCTAGGTTGATCATAGGATGATAGGAATATTCTGGTAAGGATTGTCCTCGAGAGGTCATCTGGTCTAACCCACTACTCAAACAGGGATCAGCTATAAGGTCAGACCAGGTTATTTAAGGCTTTATCCAGTCTGGCCTTGAAAATGTCCAAAGATGAAGACTGCACAACCTTTTCAGGAAATCTGATCCACTGCCTGGATAACTTCACGGTGGAAAAGTGCCTCCCTATACCCAGCCTGAATCTCTGTTGTTACATCTTATGTCCCTTATCTCTTGTCCTGCTGGCACACACCACTATGGAAAGTCTGCTTCCTTCTTCTTGATGACATCCTTGTAGGTTTTAGAAGGCTGCTATTAGGTATATATGTATTAGGTATATATGTATGTCACACCCCATCCTTGTTCTCTCCAAGCTGAACAAGTTCTGTTGCCCCACCTCTCCTCCCAGGCTAGGTGCTCCAGCCCCTTGGCAGTCCTGGTGGCCCTCTGCGGAATAAGCTCCTGCTTATTAATGTCTTTCTTGCATTAGCAGCCCCAATACTGTGCAGCATTTGAAACGCAGTCTAATGAACGCTGAGTAGAAACAGATACTAATTTTCCTCAGTATGGTAGGTATACTCCTATTAATATACTCCATGGTACAACTAGCCTGCTTGGCTGCCAGAGCACACTACTAGCTCACCTTCAGCTTGCTGCTACCAAGACTCCCATTCCAGCAAAGCTGCTCCCCAGCCAGAATATCACCAGAGTGTTTTGTGGCATGTGGTTTCTCCTTCCCAGACACGGGACTTGTTGAACTTCACAAGGCTCCTGACAGCCCTGCCCTGCGCACTGCCATGGTCCTTCTGAATGGGTCCTGCTCTCAAGCACGTCAAGGGTGCTGAAGTCTGCTATCTTTTCCAAGTACAGGCCTCTAGGCATTCAAGCTAATGATTTTACTTCCCATCTATTCTATTTATGGTGGAAGTCTGTAAAAATGAAAAAGGAAAGCAGTACGCCTGAAGTAACAATCATGGAACAAACATATGCTTAGCTGAAGTGAGCTGTTAGACAATCTTCTCTTGGCACAATAAATGTGACAAGTGAATGTAAAACTAAGAATGTAAAATCGTTCAGTTACAAGCAGAACTAAATCCCACATGCTTTTCCTGTGGGATAACTGCCCTCTGTACAAACCATTTACGTCCTTCCCACCTGAACACAGACAGACTGTGAGAAATCTAACATCCTCAGAACAAAGGATTGTAGGAAATTGCTCATCCTGAAGCCGTTCAGTAATGAAACAAGTAGATAAAAGGAACATATAAATGTTTGCTCATGAAACTTACCAGTATTACATGTAAAAGTATTTATGTGTTTTTAAAATAATAACACTATGGATAAATTTGAAATGGTTGAGCAAACTCAACTTATTGTAATATCTTCTGATAAGTTTATTAATGTTTCCATCATCATCGACGTTTACAACCAATTTGTATAACCTGAAGATTATTTTCTCCTTGGAAGATTAAATGTTGAATGTTTTTACTGTTACAGTCATAATGGCTTTTGAAAATGCAAGTTTACAGCACTGGTCAACTCACTCCCCCTTTTCCTGTTCCTTTTGCCATCATACTTGTGGAATACTATCTAAGAATGCAGTCTAGTTGTGTGCACTTGGTGTGTGCTAAATACTGCACAAAACTAGGACTCGGTATCCTCTGAGAAAGTTAGGACTGCTCTTTCCACATGTATTAGAACAGAGGCACATCTGTTGTTGCTGAACATCACCAGCTGGCCATCCCCATGTATCCTCTTTCTTCATGTAGTGTATCACCTCACAGAAGACACAAGGGGGCAGAAATTAACTAGATGATCCATATTTACACCTATTGTATTTAGTTTAGCTCAATGCTGTAGAAAAGTGCTAAATGTCATTAAATTAGTCATTGGTAAGGTTGATTTAAAATAACTCATACTCAAAGTTTAAATTTTACCAGACAAGCCATCAGAAAGAATATAAAAAAATAACATGGAAGACAAGATAGAAATAATTCACCATGGTGTAAAATTCTTTTCAGAAAATATAGGATGTCCGAGAAAATACAGTCTTCGAAGACTGCCATTAGATCACATAGGATGTGATCTACTGAGCTCTTTAAAACAAATTTGTGAAATAAAGTGCCTCTTGTATTTTTCTCGTAAAGAAAACAGAGAGGATTCTTTCTGGCTTCCTATTATTGGATTGGTATTTAGAGAAATATTTGGCTCTTGCCATAGTTATATTGTTGTGTTAACATGATTTAACAGCCCTTTCTGGTTGGGTGGGATCTTGTCTCCTTGTGGGTGTTATGCACTCTGCATTCACCATTTTGTAATCCACTCCTCAACCTCCTTATGACAGAAACTATTTGGGTGCCATATCATTTAAGGGAATTCTAAAACATGAATTAGATTCCAGCTTAGCCATATAATGCGTGGGCACCGTTGTGTACCCGAGAATTGTTAACAGAAATCAAAACTCTAAGCCAGACATAACTTTCATGGGCTGGCAAGAAATGCCAAGGAGAGTGATGGAGACCTTGGAGCCTGACTCCAAGATGGGTAATACTGACTGCTTCTGTAGTTTAAAAACTTCTCTTTCAGGAAGCTACAGAATGTCATGTTTGACAGGATGAGTTCCAGAGGTTCTTCCCAACCAGTATTATTCTATGAATATATGATTCTCCAGATAAAGAGAAGGACTTGTCACCGTGACTTCAGCCTTTCTATCCTATTGATAGCAAAAATCTAGAATGCCAGTTTGTACCTATGATGTAGGCCTAGGCAGATGGATTAGCTGTGATTGCTACTCTGGTCAGTGTGCACAGGGACCTAAGAGAGCATTCATGCTTGGCAGCGTCTGAAGCAGCCTGCTTAAGTGCTCTTAAGGCTTAGCTAGCCCTGCTAAGTCATATGATCAGCAGTGGCAGAGTGGGAACAGGTTAAAAGCTCTGACTTGGTTTCTAAACAATGTTTAGAGCAAGAGGATGAATTTGGGCTGCATTAAATTCATTACTGAGAGAGAGTCTATGTGGCTGGTACAAACTAGTTTGTGATGCAGGAGGCAGAGAATGTCAAAATGTGATGAGTTTGACCTGAGGTAAAGGTTTTCCTTTGCAATGGCTGGAAGAAGGCAGAGAAAATCCATACTGACAGATATGAGGGAAGATTGAAACTCATGGATGTTCATGCAGGAAGTGCAGTTATTCGGCCATTGCTACACAGGCATGAACAGCCTCATGCCCCTGCCTTCCCTATCACCAGCTCAAATACCTAGGGAATGAATATAGGAACAAAGAAAATGTGTAGAGATAAGAACTCCAAATACTCTTCTAGTGTTAAGGATTTACAGCATGGGGACTTCCCAGTGCAGAAGTGACTTCTCTCTATTTTACCACTCTACGGATTTCTCTCTCTTACACCATCTCGTCTCTTTCAAAGCCATATAATTAGCTCTTACCAACAGCTGGGAAGGAGTTTCATAGTTTAACACTGTGTGAAGAACCTTCTCCTTCGGTGTGTTTGAGCCTGCTACTTACTAGCCTTATTTGATGACTCCTCGGGATACTTTGGCAGAAGTAGTGACCTGCATCCTCCCTCTCTACAGGCTGTTTTGATTTCATAGGCTTTTTACCTACCTTTTCCATGACCTCAGTCACCTCCATCCTAAATTGAAGAGCCCTTGTCTAGTTGTTCTCATGCAGAAGCTTTCTATACCTTTTTTCCTCACTGTTGACCTTGTCCTTATGTTCTCCAATCCTGCTATAACTTTTTTGTGGTGAAGGAGTAGAGCAGGAAGTTGGCAAGAAACAGGTTCAAAACTGCATGGCGCTGGCATAACATTATCTTTTATTCTCTGTTCTTTTCCTAGTGATTTACAAGCACTCACCATGGGTTTTGTCCATCGGTGGGCACTGATCTGATGTTTCCGTGGAACTATACATTTTTGTGAAAGAGCCAACTCTACATGCAAAACAAAAAAACCCATTAAATCTATTAATTTAAAAGGGAGTCCTCTGTGTTAATGGAATTTGTTTAGAACAGTCTAGATCATTCCCAGGGAAAAAAAAAAAAAAACTTCTATGTGATTTTATTTATTTTATTTCATTTTATTTCTATCCAGGCAATAAGGAAAATTCTGTAAACAGAATTTTCAAACCAGGAAAGACAAGAATCCTGTACTTTTTGGACCAAGAAATGCTGTGGGGAAGACAGATGACCCAGAAACCCCACAGAGCATTTTTGCCTTATTACATGGAACTGTGTTATAAAAAAACAGGCAAAAAGCTGAATCACATTTTCTGAATTCATCTAAGAGAGCCTCAACACCAAATAAATTGAATTGTAGGAGATTTTCTGTTTGGCTTTTGTGTTTGTTGGGTTTTAGTAATTTGATCTGCAATTTTGTTGCAGGACAATCCCATTATTTTTCCATGCCTTTTAATCTTTTTGTTCAAATATATGTCAGCTCTATGAAAGGAGGCAAGAACTGTAGCTTAATAATTGTAACCGGGAGGATGAGTATTTAATTACTTCTGTAACCTTAGTCGTTGAGACTGTCTGATCCCTTTATGTATGAAATAGAGGAAAAAATTAGAGTGAACAAAACTTTTTCTACCAGCAGTAATTTTGATGGCCTGTTCATAAGCAATTTTACAGATGATTCTTTGACATGTTTCATTTTTAATCCTCAAAATCTGGGAAATAAATAACAGAATATACTTCCAAAACTTAATTTATAAACTGGAAATAGGAAAACTTCCTTCAACGTTTTGGAACAAAAGTAAATTTGGGGAAAATAT
>NW_010426520.1:17541-23283 GCF_000710305.1 Buceros rhinoceros silvestris | reverse complement strand
CAGGGGGGAGGGGAGAGGGGAGAGGGGGGAGGGAGAAGGTTCTATAAGACCTAACAGTTTTCTGCTCCTACTCAGAAAAGGGGAAGAAACTGTGTTTATATAAAACTCTAAATGACTAGTAAGATAGGTTAAGTTTTATTAAGTGATAAAATTTGTTTACCCTTGAACAGTACAGTGAAGAACATTAATCTTCGCTTAATGGCATATTACATTCTTCAGTTGGCCATCTGTTTACGTGAATGAGAGTATCAATATCACTGGTATAACAAGAACACTAATAGCTACACAGATACCCTGCCTGGAGTTAAGAATTGTTGGGTTTATTCTGTGTTCAGTGAGGCAACTGAAAAAAAGGAGAGACCCTATTTTTCACAATGAAGCCTTGGCTTCATACATACAATTTCTCTAGGTTTCCATTAAAGACATTTGGCATGCTAATGTGATATATATGTAATTGCTTTGAATAGATATCTATTATATGTGCAGATCGTTAGCAGTTATTGTCCCAACAAGAATAGGCCTGGAAATGCCTATGATACACTCAGTAGCACTACTACACGTGAAAAATGTAACATCCCAGGAACCTTCTGACAGACACGTTACATCTACAGCCTGATTCTATCTTCACCCATTACACTTACGACAACACAATTCCAACATTTCAGTGAAGATCTATTGGCATAAACCCAGAGAAAGGCACTGGTGAAGCCCATCCTACAGACAGCACTCTAGCGTAAAGGAAATAGGAGATGCAACTCCCAAGTTCTGTAACCTTTGTCCAGTGGTTGTGGAAGATACAAGGATGGTGGCTCCAGGCAGTGAAGCAAAAATGGGAGAAAAAATAGGGTGGTTATTCCAGGTCTACTAAATTCTGCTTTTGCTCTGTGAAAGAAACAATCTCAGCATGGTAAAAAAATCATAACTTCTAATTTCATACTTTAGGTTTTTTTGTTATGGTTAAGTCTGTCTCTTTTTGTTCTATTCCATTATTTGTTCCCTGTGTGCTTAATGTGGATAAGCATTATTTCTCTTTGTATTGCAGCAATGCCCAGAAGCCAACAGAGATCAGAATCCTGGTATATTTGGAACTGCACATACAAGTGTGGAAGCAATTCCTTCTTCCGAGCATTAACATCCCAAAGGGACATAGTAAACAAAGTGGGAAGAGAAAAGGAAAAATTATTGTGGTTTGGTCTTCTCAGAATTACACAGCTGGGTAGTGGAAAAAGCAGGAATATATCAAAAGATGATGATTGCTACAGATTTTTCAGCACAACAGAACTGTAGTGAGTCTAGCAGGGGGCCACTGAGATGGTTGAAGGCTGGAACACATGATGTACAGTGAGAAGATGGAAATTTGTTTATTTAGCTTCAAGAGAAGACTCAGAGGAATCCAGTTGCTGTGTTCCTTTACCCAAAGGGGTGTAGTAGAGAAAATTGTCAGACTCTTCTCAGAGAGGCATGAAGAAATAAGGAGAGACAATACGCATGGGTTCAAGGAAAATTCCAAATGGATGGAAGGAAAATATTCACCTCCACAAGAGTCTGAGCATCGGCACAGGCTGCTCAGAGAGGATGGGGAATCTCTGCCCTTGGAGGTTTTCAAAACATGCCTGGAAAAACTCTGGAGTAGCTTGATCTAGCTTTGAAGTCAGTCCTGCCTGGAGCATGGGCTTGATTAGATATGTTTGAAGTTCCCTTCATTCCTGCATCCCTCTGTGATTCTGTGTATTCACTGAAGGATTTTGGCCACAAGCACTTTCACTAGACACAATACTGTTCATCCCCTGAAAACGAGATCTGGTGGGTTAAGAAAACATCTGTGTTTCAAGCAGGGAACTGGGTGAGAAGGCAAGACAGTTTGGAGGAAAAGTAACTGTACGCATTTACTTACACTCCAGTAGTTGTTCTGTGATTCATCTAGAGCTTTTCTTACAGCCAAACCCACATACTTTTTTATTGGCCAAAGAGGATACAACTCTGTTCTATCACATTGTCTTACTGGTTATAAGCCCATCCAATGTTTTACCTCCAAATCGAGCCTCTGGGTACTTAGATAAGACAAGTCATGGGCACTCCTGATAACTAGGACACAAGCACTGAAACAATTGCTGTTGTCACACTCTATTACAACAAACATTTTTCTAAGATAGTAATGAATCTCTTTCTATTGTGTCCTATGGTGAAACTTACTTTTTTGTCACTGTGTTTCATACAAGCTGCATTCGTAAATGCTTTTCTATTGCAGAATTGACAGAATCTGAGAGTGAATGCTGAATAGCTGGAGGTGAAAGGAAATAAAACCAGAATCTTCCTGATTAGAGGAGAGAAAACCTAAAATATCAATTTGGCATTGAGTTACAAAATCTCACTTTGAAGTCTTTATTCTTCAATGTTAATTAATTAATTTTCGGAGTACAGTCAGAAGCCCTTAAGGAAGCCTTGGCATGGTCACTACTACCTACAGTTTCTCTAGATTTCCATTAAAGACGTTTGGCATGCTAATGTGATATGTTTGCATCTGCTTTGAATAGATATCTATTATATGTGCAGATCATTAGCAGTTATTGTCCCAACAAGAATACCACAAGATTTTTTTGTTTGTTTTGGCAGGAGTTGCTTCCTTTAAACACACTCGCTAGTTTTAGGACGCCTGAGTGAATATCCATAGAAACAGGCAAGATCTTACTTTTCAACAGACTCAGTGCACAACACGTCTGAGAGGCCAGCAACAATGACCAAAGAATCTTATTAAAGGTCAGCCCTCCCTTAGGTTTTCTGACTAAATAGTTTGCCACGAAACATCGTACTCAATGTAAAATACTTGGCAGTTTTACCTGCTCTGTTATGACATGGGTTGCTGCCTGTAAGATTTCAGACGGCGATGGTGCTTTCAGTAGAGTTTACATCAGGTCTTAGATCTCTTTAGGAAGAGGCTGTTTTGAACACACATGACAGAGCAGACTGTAGATTCATGTCTATTAACTTCTGCTTTATTTTAATTAGCAGGCCAACAGGAAAGGGTGATTCCTAAGTTACCTTGAAAGGTAATACCTCTTGCATTTTAGATCACATTTGCATTCTTCAAATATTTTATATTTGTATATAAAATGCTCCTTGGACAATCTTCCATAGAATTAAAAAATTAGCTATAAGTAGTTGTTCCCAATGAAACAGAGCATGTCTGTCTCTCTATTTATTTATTTATTCCTACAGAAAAGGATGGTATCTCCATATATTTCCCCAAAGTAAAGTGTTTCTCAGAGATTTTTAGTTGTTGTTTTTGGCTTGTGGCTTTGAAACAAAATAACATATTATTGATCTGTGAACTTCCTGCCATCAGTTGTTATAATTGCATCAAGTGAAACATTGGATCCATAATATTAACTTTACTAGACATAAGCATGGGGGCTTTGGGGCTGTACACACTGTTTCTGTTGTTTTACATAGACAAAATAGTGATGGAAGACAGCTTAGTCATTTAACAAAAAATCTCTCAAAATGGCACAGTTTTGCTTTCTTGCACTAAAAAAGTTGTAATTTAGTTTATTTTCTGACAGCTCTGGAGCTCCAGGGACAGAGTTATTTCTAAGAGCCACATTGTTTTTCTGTCCCTGTGGCTGTGGTTATTTTTTGTTCTTCTCTAACAGCTCTTTTGATTGTCTTTTTTCTCTGGTTAATGGGGAATTATCTTCTGGAACTGTGTGACAGAAGCCGTTAAGCCCAGTTTTGACAAACTCTTCATGAAACCCCGTCACCTACAGGCCAATAGGCTGAACTGCCAAGATACTGAACTTCTTCATTAGCTTCATCCTAATGTTCCACAATATTTTGACAGTCAGATTTACTCATCATTTGAGTCTAACTAACTCATAATCATCCAAAGAACTTGTTCAGGTGGCGGAAGCCGAAGTTGGAATCAGTGCCCTTCCTGAGGACATTTTCTCCCAAGAGTCCTGGTAGCCTTCAAGAACTAGTATAATCTAAGAGCTGGCTCCCTCAGGATCACCTTCTGATATGCTGGGAGCTAACTTCAACAGTGCACTGATTTTCCTGTTCATCAGCCTTCCTGAAGGAAAAATAACATTTGCACTACTGTTACGTTAGGGCGAGAAAAGCAGTATTGTGGAAGGAATTCTGATCACATCAAAAGATGGTTTAATAAATTTGCTGTCAGTCTACATAGAACAGCAATTACTCTACTTGGTTTGATTGCTCACCTGGATTCAAACAGCTGCTCTGATAAAAATCTGAGTATTTTACATCAAGTATTCATTGAATAAGAAACTGGAATACAAGTCATTTTGTTCTGAGGTGAGAGCCTCTGCTCACAGACTAGATAATCACATTTCATTCTCTTTTAGATTCAGTGAATTCACAGAATCACATAAAATGTGGTACAACCAACAGTTTGCTGCCTAGGCTACAGCCTCCCAAGATGAGTATCTGTCTTCAGTTGTATTTGACACGGCACAAAGGAGCTAGTTTGTTTTTTATTCCTGCATGTTAGCATTACTCTCTTGTTTACTGTCAGTCCTATTTATGGCTTAATTAAATACACAAAATGCAATATATTCAGAGCTAGTATGAGAAACTCTTCAGAGAATAGCCTGTAGACTAGTGCCTGGGGGTTCACATCTGTGCCAGAATGACATACCATTCTTAATTCTATTATGGTCTTGTCTGCCCTGCAGAAGAACCCAAGTATCATCAGGTTTTGGCTATTCTGAACACTCCTTGCGCAACAACAGCTGGAAGTTCTTCAGAATATGTCACCATTGCTCCAGTGAATAGGATAAAAATTGTTCCCCATACAGCTTTAGACAGGGCGATCTTGCTGGCTGGTGGTCCTGAGAAATGAGTGATATGGGGCCATCCAACAGATTCTCTGGAGGCTTTGGCACTTGGATGAGACAGCCAGGAGTGATGAATGGCAGGACCAGCAGCACTGTAGTCAGCAGCACAATGGGATGTCCTTGATGTGCTGATTACTGTGCTTGGTTTGTAATAGATCTGAACTACCACTGTGTAGGGGGGGGTGTCTCTTGTGTTACTACAAAGAGCTTTTTAACTGTCAGTGTCAGAGAAGAGCCCTTTTGGCATCTAGGGCTACTCACAAGAAGATACATGAGACTAAAAGTTAAAAAGGCACCTCCTGAGATTCATCTCTTTCTGTATTAGGTGCTCAATTGACATTACTTTTTAATGAGAGGGAGGTTGGACATCTATCCACAGTCCCACACCCTTTTAAAAGCAGTCCATATACCTCAGAGAAGAGACATGGACTCCCTCCAGATCTCTTCTGCAGCTGTCAGGTCCCTGCCATTCTGGTTTCATCAATCCCCATGGCCCAGTTGTCCCTGAGGAACTTCAAGAGGAATACAGCTGCTGAGCTGGAGAGACAGTGCAGTGCACATGGCTCAAAGTAGAGCAGCAAGAGCACTGAATGCTCTCTCAAAATGCCAAGTATGGAATTTTTAAAAGTTTAATATATTGAAGTTGCAAAGGCTCTTGCATCTGTGGAAAACTGTGATTGGTTAGCCAAAAGAACACTCCTCCTCCCAAAAAATGTAAGAGGAAAAGGTAAGTGAAGGTATTTTAATTGCTTCTTTGCAAAGGTAGTAAATCTTTGACTAAAACAGCAACTGAAAATCCTCAGTAAAACTGAGAATTACCATTCCAAGTGTGAAGAGAAAAATGTGTTTCACATTAATAGCCAGAAGTGAAAGTTTGGGGAAAGAG
>NW_010426520.1:0-17442 GCF_000710305.1 Buceros rhinoceros silvestris | reverse complement strand
AGAGTGATTTTGTTCTGTCAAATACTAGGAATACCGCTTGTTACAGGAAAACAACACACACAATTAATTATCTGCAGTTAAGCCACTGTAAATAAAAAAGCCAAAGTCAAATTATAACTCCAGTAAAAGAAAGAGTAGGAAACCCTTTGGATGTTGTGGTAAATCCAGTCTCCCAAACCTGGAGATAACACGTGTTGATAACACATTTCTTGTTCTGTCAAATACTAGGAATACCGCTTGTTACAGGAAAACAACACACACAATTAATTATCTGCAGTTAAGCCACTGTAAATAAAAAAGCCAAAGTCAAATTATAACTCCAGTAAAAGAAAGAGTAGGAAACCCTTTGGATGTTGTGGTAAATCCAGTCTCCCAAACCTGGAGATAACACGTGTTGATAACACATTTCCTCATGCTTTTCTTCTTTTCTCAGCTGAACATCAGCAACCTTCCAAATAATAAGACACATACCCAGTGCACCGCACTGCCTAATAACCCCCTCAGTTCCCTCTTCTTAAGTGAAATTAATTTTTTTTTTTTTTTTTTTTTTTATTGTAGCTGTCTCTGTTCCAGGATCCCAAGGCTTGGGTTTCAGCGTGGCTGAATTCATGGCAATACGATAAGAGTGTTTTGCAACATGTTGCATCCTTTGTGTAAAGCAAATGGGCACTTAAATCATAGTATCTATCTTTGCATCTGGCCAAAGGTGATAACACTGCGATTTGTTAGACACATGCCATTTGTTATCTGCCCAGGCTGTTTACACAGTCACTTGCAAATGGATGAGAGAACAGCATGGGTGTGCTTATGTCAACAGGCAAAATGGATGTCCTCTTGCTAAGTAACTTCTTCGAGGGACTTCCCAAGTCACAAGTTATATCTGCCTTTTTCATTGTAATAACCTTTGATGGATGACCTTCTATGGACTTGTCTAATCACTTTTATGAATTATTTATATTGTTGGCATGTTTGGCTTTCTGGGGCAGTGAATTCTACAGTTCAATTACACTTTGTGTGAAAGAAGAAATCTCTTTTGATGTTTCCTGTAGTTCTTGTAAGAAATAGTGAATTATTCCCTGTTCACCATTTTCAGGTCAGTCATGATTTCACAGACCTTGTCATATTGCCTCCCTCAATTATTTCTTTTTCATTTTAATTGTCCCAAAAGAGTGACTGGCAAGAAAAGTAGTCGTCCTCCTTTTTGACTTAACCTCTGAAAAGACGGGCTGTATCGTTGGACTTCACATCCATGTTGACAGAGTGTAGTTATGCTGGTCAAAGTACCTAAGTCCTGTTCAGTCTCTCACCTTTCTGCATCTTTGTCCTTTGCTGTTAGTATACTCTGGACCATGACCTCTTCCCACGTATCCCAGGCTCTCCTCTCATCTCTTCCTAGCTCTGTTTCAATTTTTCCCATTCTCCCACCCCCTGCTTTTTTTTTTCCCCATTTTCAACTATTCCTGGTCTCCTGATGCCTCCTTGAAAGTTTTCTCTTGCAACATCAGTCTGGTCCAGTCACTCCCTCTGCATTCAACTCAGATGATTTCTCTCCTCTCACGCATGGTTCCTGGTCACCAGCAGAAGTACTGTTATAACAGGAGAGCCATTACACCCTTTCACGTGCCAGATGCTAAAGCCGCGGGTCAGGAATCACAGGTAAATTTCCTCAAATTCAAGCTCGCTTCAGATGTAGTAACCTAATAATTATCTGTCGTAGCCTTTCAAGAGGAAAGGTAAGGATTTCTTTTAAAACAAAATATGTGTATAAGGATGTCATATTTGCATGGTTTTATTCGACTTCAGCAAACTGTTACACCACTTACTTGTATTCACATATGAGATAGTATATATTTTTTCTTTCTCTTAATCTGATTCTTAGACTTTTTTTTTTTTTTTTGTGCTTAACTCACTTTGGAAAGCAAGATCTGTAAAAATGACATAAATGTTTTCCAAAATACGCATGTTGAAAAGTTAACTTTGCGGGGTTTTTCTTCTACTTAAAGAGCCCTTTGCTGTCTGGAATCTTTCTCCTTGCAATTACTTAAAGATTGTCATTTTTGTCTTTGATTAACTAAATAATTCTTTTTTTTTTTCCTTTAAATCCCTGGTGATGTGCTTGTTTCTAATCAGAATATATTGCAGAGCATTTTGAAAGTTTTTTAGTTTACTATACAGATACGTGCTATGATTGCCTTTATTACAGGCAAAATGCATGAATTAACAAAAGCATTTACTACACTCATAACTTTTGTCAAGTGAATTCTAAACTTAAGAGATTTAATAGTTCATATGAGAAAAGTGTACTAACTTTTTTATTCATACCTTGGGCACTGAACTGCTTTTCATTAATTTCATCTCAGAAAGATTTGTCTATAATTTTCCATGTTGAAAGTAATGATTGAGTTTGAGATGTTGCAAGACATAAAGATGTTTCAATTATTAATTTTTTTACATATTAATGGGAGCAAATGGTAAGTCTCAATTGTAATGAATGTTACGTGAGGGCATGAATGCAGCACTGACTTTAAATTGCTTTTAGTAAAGTTCATTTTATTTTTATAATTCTTTCCATGACTATTCCAGATTAGATTTTTATACTAAATTAATCAGTACTTTGGAATATTTCCAGATGAGAGGGAATATGTGCATATAAATAAAGCAACTTAAAATTCTAACTATTATCTGACTTGAATTTTGCAGCAGGTGAATGTTTCCTCTGACTTTTATGTTCATTAAAAGTAAAAAAAGAAAAATAAATTTCTTCTTATAAACAAAAGTCGTACTATCTTTAAAGATTCTGACAATGAGGTTTTTCATGGGCAGTTCACTGTGGAAGTAATCTAATTAAGCATACATTTTTAAATGTAGGAATAGATAGAAATTACAGAGAAAAATAGACAGAAATACTAATGTAGGGAACAAAGTAGCTATGCAGGAGGGATAAAACATCAGAAAGTCATGACGAAAATTTACCTGTCTGTAGCTAGCATTAAAAGAAGGTCCTGCTTTTAAAAGCCCTCTATAGTCACACTAAGCTTTTCCTGTTGTTGAAGTAAGGATAATTAGTAAAGCATTGGTTTCTCAAACTTTCTACTCTTGTAGTAGTAGTTTCTACTCTTCTTTTTTTTTTATTTCAGGGGTGATCTTATACTTAAAGGTATGATTTCTTATATCAATAGTTTAAAATGAGCAACTCCAACTTCCACCAACAAAGAAATTCTGGTTTTACTTGAGTCATGTTCCAGTTTCAAAATTTTTCTTTCTCTTTTTATTACCATAACTCTTGTAGTCATCCCTGTGGACGGTGAGCACTTTGAGATACTTGGAATGAGGACACTTCCCTGGAACGTCAACGATGCGGTTCAACCCTCTTCAAACTAGGAAAGCACAGAAACCAAATGTTCCACCTCCCTGAACGACAACTAATAATTACGTAAAAAGTGGCCACTTGCAACATCAAAGTTACTTGTGAGGGAGCTGAAAACATTCTGAGTATGCTGAACCTAGGTCTTGAGCATGTATAACTTTGTGTTCCCTGGAGACTTGAGTAGAAGAGACCTTGGTTTCCAATTATACCAGGTGCAGACGTGTTCTCCTATCTCCACAGATTGTGCTCAAGAGTCCAAGCTTGCCTACCTTGGGATTGCTAGGCTTCACAATTAAGATTCTTTGAATAGTTGTTCAAATCCTTTTGCCAAGAAAATTCATTCTCTATTTCAGTTTCGACCCTTACTCTTCTGGTCATCCACGCTGCTCTGATATGGAACAACCCAACTGATTCTTTTAATGAGGAAACATGGGTGTGGAAGAGAAGATGCTTCTGCCAAGGTCCTCGTTCTATATTTGGGCCCAAATTGCTGGCAGATTTTGCAGCTTCTTCCTAATACCGTCTTCTAAGATATCCAAGGATGTCTCCTTTGCTCACAGGCTTTGCCATCGCCTTACGTGCATGCTGTGTGCTTGGCCGTATGCTGCAAAGCATCAAGTCTGGCAGGCTACATATAGCTCTCCTATTGTATGTCCTGTTATGCTTATTAATTGTGATGACATAGCATCAGAGGAAAACAACTTTGTAGTCCAGAGGGGATGGGAGTCAAAGTCCTTGTTTGCAAAGAACTTGCCCTCATCCAGAACTCTCACTATTATGGGGCTATGCTGATAGCTCCACAAGCTAGTTGGTAGCTGTAAAGAGCCTGCCAGGCAGTTCAGCATGGCTGGTTCCCAGCATGGCACCAAGCAACGCAATTTTAAATACAAGAAATTAAAATGGCCTGTTAGAAGGTGAAGAACCACCAATCCGGCAAAAGCATTAGTTAGCCGTATGTTTGCCATGTCTTCCTATTCAACAAGCGGCATCAGTCCTTTTCTAAAACAGTTTAAAACAGAAGCATGTATTTGTGAGATGCTCTACTGCGATGGTGCAAAGGATTCTGTGATCCTGGCCAGGGCTCTCTAGATGATAAAAAGGATGGATATGAGAAATTCTATCCTACCCGATCTAGGGACCAGGCTGTGTACACAGTGAAGATGGTATAAATGTAGACTGAAAGTTTCAATTTAGCTGCAGACAGTAAAGGAGCAGTGTACGCTGCAGGTATGCTACAGGGTTATGAGCTCCTATTACCTTTCAGTATTAGACATTGTTTAAAATGTGGTCTTCGTTTCATGAGAAAACTAGGATGTTTATAATTACTTACCATTGCAATCTACAGTACACATTCTGTCTACCAACTCATCTGACTCATGCAATGCTTCTGAGACACACGCTTACATGTAGTGCTTTGATATTTCATATTTTTTATCTGATCACATTATATTCCCATGCATGCTTTTTCAGAAGTATTTAGAAAACCTGTCAGTTCCCTGGAAGGATTATTTTCTCTATCAACTGGAGATCAATCTTAAGATTTTTTCATAGATTTAAATATGTCCTTTTTATAGTTCTAAGTTTCCTCAATACCTCGATCAGTTAACAGCCATGACAGAAAATGTATTTTAAAAGTTGTATTAACTTGATATTTCACATTTATCCAAATGTGATTTGGATTTAATTTAAGCTACCTTTGAAGGAATTACATTTGTCACTTGAAACTGTAGGGACAAACATTTCAAATGCAAAAGACCTCTGCGGTCACATCAAATGTTTTGAAGTTAAATCATAGCCCTAGAGTTACGTACAAGTTGGAGGATGTTTCCATTATTATACGCATTTTCATAAGACTGATACATCATTTTAGTAACTGAATTCCCATAATGATTTAAGATAGTTGCTTCTAAATGTCATTCCTCATTGTTAATTTAATCTATCAGGTTCCAAATTGTCTAGAGCAGCAAAGAATCCAAAATATACGGTAAGCTATTTCTACCTAACTCAATTTCTATATTAGTAACTCCCTCAGGTTTCAGTGCAATTACAAAGTCTACAAAGGTGTTCTTTCATAAAGGACAAAAAACACTTTGGAAAGACCATAAGAATATTTTGATTTAAAGAGAATTATTAGATTTAAACTGAATTTACCTAACGCTTCACCAGGGACATGTCACCTACCAGAAAGTGATCAAGTTCACTTGCTCAGCAATTCGTCACCTGTCATCCAAGACTTCATAACTGACTATAAAACCATGTTTAGCTTATTAAAGTTGTGGTGTTCAATACACTGGCTTAAATCAAAACACCCAAAGGGGTGCCTAACTGTGAACTGAATGTGGAATAAGAGAAGACTGGGTACTTGAATGGCCAGTTACTGCCTCCCAGCTGATGTCTAGTGGCTTTGCTGAACTTTAGGAACCTGCTTTTTTATGTTTCTGCTCTGTGTTGCATTGCCTCATATACAATCGTGTTCATCATCACTTCAGCATCCCTACAAGAGGCTTTCACAGAGGTGTTTCCTTCCTTTCACTTGCTATGGAGATCTCTCCTTAGAGCTTGGTATTCTTGGTGGTCATCTTACTCTCTCCAGGTGATATAGACATGCATATACTACAGTCTACTATTTTTTCACTCTCACTTCCTTGTGGGAGCCCCAGGAGTGCCAGTAAACCCACACTGAGATGCCAAAGCATCTGTGCTTCCCTGTAAGCAATGACAAGTCATCTCAGAAAGGTCAGCTTTGAAGCAAGACTCTCACCTTCTTCTAAAATGCAAACTGATTTAAAAGGGATTTTGCAAAAAGAAATATTATCGATATTCTTTCTGCCAAAGCAAAGCTCCTCCAAAGGCATACCCAGGTCTATAATGCTCTGCTGCTTACAATTATTTCATTTTGAAAATGCACAGCTGCAGAGTGTTGTCAGGGGAGGCAGGAATTTTGCTAATTTGGGAGGTTGCTGTTGAAAGGTTGTGTGCTAGACATGTCTGTGGGATGAGCTTTGTACTCCTAATCACTTCATAATTAACACTTGATATTTTAAACTGGTGTACTAGTTATTACGTCATGTGAGAACAGGCCCAGTCACATCTCTGAAATAACATCTTAGACTGCTTCTGAATAAAAGCTTTCAAAAATGAATGGGTGTTGCCACAGATTTCCCCGGTTCTGACTCAGTGTGCAAAGAATTTAATGAAATGGTAATTCAGCAGTTAAGTGGACTGGCTATTGGAGACATTACAAATCAGAAACATTAGTCCTGGAAGTAGCAGGGAAAGTTGGGAAAAGTTAGGCAGGATGAACGTCTTAGAAATCTGAGAAAGCAGATTTTACAGGAAGCTGATCTTAAACAGAATGCTAAAAATCAGCTTTGCTCTTCACTGATATGAGAAGTCCAAAAGGTTTTAAGACTTTCTTCTAAGAAAAAGCCACTTTGTGAAGATAATTATTTTAATATATGGGTAGTGATAATCTGCAGAAATGAGTGCAAAAATCAATAGAAGAAGAAGTTTTAAGGGAAATGTTTCAGTACTTATGGAAAACATGAAAAAATAATTCATTCATTCATTCATTTTCTCCCTTATTACCATTTAGATGAGCACAATAAAATGTGATTACTTTTTAAACTATTCAAAAACATCTGAATAAAATGCAGTGCCTAAGTATCATATCACAAAGTATTTAGAATGCAATTTTTGCTGTGAACTTATTAAAAAACTATGTCTGAATAGCAGATGTTTTAATGATGGGAAAAAGATTAGAAAAGTGGCCAAAGATTAATTTCCACTTTGGGGGAATCAGAAGTCCTATATTTCACTTGTGCAGCAGAAGCAAAGTCAGAACTCAAGCTTTCACCAAATATATCACGATACGTGACGCAGCATTTGAAAATCATTTCTCTTGATTGCATACAATTCTGACATTATTTTAGCTTTCATTTTTGAAAACAATAAATTTTCAGGTCTTACAACCACAATAAAAAAAGGTTGAAAAAGTTCTCTAAGAAGATCATAATAAACCAGGAAATATTAGTGACAATTTTTTTTTTTTTAATTTTAAATCACATAATTTGGGTCTAAAAGGGAGTTTCATAAAATCTATACCCTCTGTAACATCAGGACAGTTCTTCCCTATGATGACATTCTCTATAACAGCTGATGTTGTGATAACCCCATACTTGCTATCTTTGAAAGGCTGTGATGATCTGGGGAGGTTCCTGAGAGAGGTTCCTGGAAGAGAGTGAATGTTACTCCTGTCTTCCACAAGGGCAAGAAGGAGGGCCCAGGGAACTACAGATCTGTCAGTCTCACCTTGATCCCCAGGAAAATGACGAAGCAACTCTTTCTGGAAACCATTTCCAGACACTTTAAGAACAAGAAGGTGATTGGGAGTGGTCAGCATAGATTTATGAGAGGAAAATCGTAATTAATCAACCTTCTACAATGAGATAACTAGCTTGATGATGGTGGGGAGAGCAGTGGATGTTTACTTTGACTTCAGTAAGGCTTTCAGCACTGTCTCCCATAACATCCTCTATTGGGTTTGCATGACAAGGTTTTGGTACTGAGGGAAGGGGCTACCGAGATGGCTTCTGGGAGAAGCTGCGAGAAGCTTCCTCTATGTCCAATAGAGCCAATGCCAATTACGATCTGCCACTGACCAAGGCCAAGACCATCAGCGTGGTGGTAGTATCTCAGTGATATCATATTCAAGATGGGAAAAATTTTGTTGCATGATGGCCACTGCAGATGAAGAGAGGAGTGAGAATATGTGAGAGAAACAAGGACAGTGAAGAAATAGGGGGAGGAGGTTCTCCAGGCACCAGAGCAGATTCTCCTGAAGGCTGTGGTGAAGACCATGGTGAGGGAGTCTGTCCCCCTGCAGCCCACAGAAGTCCACAGTGGAGCAGATATCCATCTGCAGCCTGTGGAAGACCTCATGCTAAAGATGTGCTAAAGTATGTGCGAAGGAGACTGTGACACTGTGGGAAGCCCATGCTGTATCAGGCTCCTGGCAGGACCTGTGACCTGTGGAGAGAGGAGCCTATGCTGTAGCAGAGTTGCTGGCAGGACTGATGACCCCGCAGGGGACCCACACTGGAGCAGTCTCTTCCTGAAGGACTGCACCCCATAGAAAAGACACATGCTTGAGCAGTTCGCGAAGAACTGCAACCCAGGGGAAAGATTCACGTTGGAGAAGGCCCTATGGTTGTTTGGATACAAGGTGTGAGAGTCCTTCTTTTTAGAACTGTTAATTGCAGGACTACTCTGCAGAACACTGAACCACAGTCTGTTCTCAGAAGATAAGCATGAAATATACCTCATTTCCCTGAAGACACCATATATTCTCCTGGCCCTGTTGGAAGAATCCTCAATGCCACTGAACTCAGTTCAGCTAGAAATTTGCAGACCTCAAGCTCACCTAGGAAGAGCTTATCTAAGAGTTTTAAACTCCTTGATTAATTCTCTTCTTTATTGAAGAGAACCTATAAGAAAAGTTAAATTCCTAAGATTGTTTCTTGGATAATCTGAAAGCATAGTCTGAATACATATACCAAGACTAAGAATTATCGGCTAAGATTTGCAGAGAACAGCATACTGTATCAGTTTACCTTCTCACTGATGAGAGTTCAACCTGAGAAGAAACTACTGCTGAATCCAAAATAAGCCTCTTCCTAGGAAGGAAAGAAAATGGGGGAGCAAGACAAAAAAAGGAGACAGGTAAAGACAGATGAAGTTCCTTTAAATGATAATTCAGTCTCCATGGGCTTTTTTCCTGTTTGTTTTATCTAGCAGGCTGAGAAATATACTATTCTCTCCAGATAAAAATGTGAAGATAGACTTCAATGAACTGGAAGAGGTATTTAATGAACTCTGATGATTATATCCCTGGTAACAGAACAATGGATTGCATTGAAATGTCTGACTTGCTTTGTATTCACAGGAGTTCAACTTAATAGTTAAACTTAATGTTCTACTAGTAGAAAAACAGGTTATCCATCCTGAAAATGCTTTCTAAATAATAGGAAAAATAAAACAAGTGGGCAGGCAGTGTGGCAAAGATGTTTTGCTCTTTTGTTAATTTTTTAATTAATAAATGAGATATATACAATGCTCAGCTTAGATGCCAATGCTGAAATGCTTTTTCCATGAAGTGATGTGTGATACAACCTCCTCACAAATTCTTGGAGCTATTCCCCTTCGGCATGCAAAAAGATGGAAATTGTCATGGGGGAGTGGTATGACAAAACGTTTGTTTCTCGTAATTCCTTCACTGCACAGTTTAAGAACTACATATCAAGGCTTTGATATGTATACATATCATACATATATACGTATAGGTATACATATACATATAACTACATATTAAGGCTTTGAGGCACTCTACCCCTCAAAGGCTTAAATAACGTGTCCCATCAAAGTCCTTTGTGTAAACAATATGAACTATTTATATATTTAATAAAGGAACCACTAACTCCTCTCCTCGTTCAGCTGCACAGTAGCTCTGTGCCACGGTGCGGGGAGAGGGATGCGGGGCAGGGTCGGGGAGGGGATGCAAAGTCCTGTCTAGATCTCAGTAGGAAAGGCACAACAGGAACTGCTGTAACAAAACGGCTTTAACAATAATAATAATTACAACGCAATAGAGATAGGAACAGAAATAGTGAGTACACCTTACACTTCTTCAGGTGCTGGGCAACCTGCTCTCCTGCAGCATCAGACAGACACAGCCAGATGCATAGCCACAGCATGCTGCACATGGTGAGGTTCGTGTCCCACAACGTCTCCTTATATCTAGCGTAGCAAACAAAACTATACATTTTTTGACAGGTGTCTTTCTTTATGCTCACTGGAGCATGCCTCAGTAAACCTATCTAGGAATTGTATCCAGGAGCAGTACATGTCCACAACCTTCTAGCATGTTGCCCTCTATTGCTATGTACATCCAGGTTTATCAAGCACAAGACCCAGTATGGCTGTCAGAGCTTGCTCAAGATCACAAACACAATGTCTTTTGTAAAACTCACAACGCAACAGTATTTCTCATCTGCTTGCCCTGTGGAGTTAAGACAGAAAAGGGTATATATAAAAAGGAAGAGGAGCACAGACTGGAAAAAAGACTGTTACGGGATGACAGCCTGCGGCAATTAGTGCATCTTTCCACTTTGGAAAGTCTAATGATGCCTACAACTCTCAGGTTTTATCATTCCTCTGCTGTCAACAAACATCTGTGAAATAAGGGATGATTCAAGTACAAGACAACACCACCTGCTGATGTTAGTCTTTCGATTATCTTCAGTGACAAATAGGTGTGCAAGAGATCTACTTATGGTGGGCTCTGTGACTGTCCCCTCTCTGATGGGATCTGTGCTCTTTTAAAACAGAAGAAAGACTTACAAAGCTCATATAGAGGAAATGTTATGAGTAGACTCAAGCACAAAACTTCAGAAGCACAAACATTAACGGTCACTGCAAAAATCCTCTTTTCTTTTCTTAAATTTCTAATTCAGCACACTAGATGCATCTGCCTTGAGTATGACACAGGACAATATAAAAACAGAGGCAATAGAACTGCCAGAGTTTGAAGGTATGGGGTGATCGAGTCACCAGGCCATGTGAGACCACATTGGTCTACTGATTAAGGAAATTAAATGATGATTAGTAGACTTAGTATGCAGCCTTGCCTCATCAGTGTTCCTGTGAGGGTGCTTGTTAAATTAGTAAATTAAGCTACCTGAAGGTAGCAACTCATTTATGTTGCTCTGTTCTTGGATTCCTTATCTGAGACTGTATTGCCCTGTTTAAACTCGTTTTTCTGATCTGAGACCATACCAAGTACTTGCAGCTTGAAACGAAATGAAAAGTGTGGTTCCTCTGAACCTATGAGAGTGTCCTTCCTCTCAGAGGTACTGTGAAGATACAGTAACAATGCATCATATGCTCATAATACTGTGATGAGTTCCAGACAATACTTCGTGAAGAAAATGGTTTTTTCCATCAGATTGAGTTCTCAATGGTGTATTGTAAACAAGGGCTCATTGAAATATAGCTCCAGCTAGGCTGGACACTGGAAGAGGTAGGATGACAAGGGGAAACATCTAATGAAGTCCTAAGGCTCACAGTGGACTTCAGGGTCCAAAATCATATTATCTTCTGCTTGTGTAATGTTAGTGACAGTTCTAAGAAGTGTCGTCAGAGCCCTGAGGGCACTAAGAGACATTGGTCAACCTCACCTGTGGCTTCCTCCAATCCTTCTGTCCATGACTCCGGGCCCGTTTAAGTTCTATCCTGTGCTGTTAGTCTGATCTATGCTATAGGTTTGCTTGCCTCTAGCTGTATCACAGCATGCCTGTGCCTGGATGCTTTGATATTATTCAGTCACACAGTCTGTGTGCCTCAATCTTTACAGAATCTAATTAGTTCAATTTAATGGATGGGGTTCTCATTTTCTTAAGTTTGTATGAGCCCTTATTCTGTGTCATTTTTCATAATTCACAACAGCTGCAAATCTAGTCAACAGGCAGTCTGTACTTCAGCCAGCATAAGATTGTATTTCTTTCACTCTTTGACAGGTAACCTTGTTCTTATCAGATAGCTCAAACAGTGGGCTATTAAGAATTTATTACTCCTTGCAGGAACTTGGCTGTGATAACAACAGGAGGCAAAACAGACAACTTCCATAGCCCACAGCCAGTATCTTTTGTCTTTATGCAATTCGTGTGAACCCTTACTTCTAAAAAAAGTAGATTCTTCATTCTGAGGAAGAAAACAATCTAGTTATTCTGTTATTCTAATCTTTTGTTTTAGAAAAAAAATAACAATAGCAAAAATATTGTATATTTTTCTAATGACAACCTGGTAGTTTCTATCTATTATGTTTGCTCTCGCCTTACCATGATGAGATTTATTTTGTGCAATACAGAAATTATTCAATAAGATAAAGTAACAAAGACTTTTTATACCTGCCTGAGATAGACTGCAGGTTGTGGTATTTTTCTGAACTGCCTGAAACCAGAATTTAAGATGCAATGGTTATATCACTGAGAGAAGCGTATGTGGGGAGGTGTCTCTCTCATTTTTGTTGTGAGTGATGAACTACCACATATGACATGACAGGAAGAAAAGTATCACAAGTTCCTCCTCTGGGGGCAGGGCTTAACTACTGCAATGAGCAGAATTTGGGTCTACTAAATTAAACACTAGCTCACTCTTGGGACATAGTCTGTTTCCTCAGGAATCACACATGAAATTATTAGCTGGGGGTTTTCCCCTATCTAGTTAGGAAAGTTGTTGACACTTTATAAGCCTTCTTAATACATGAATTTTTATCGCCACCTTCTTTGTTCTCCCAAACTTTTTGTCTCCCCATTCACCTTGAGCCCTCTGTTTCTTCAGTCTTATCTTCCAAAAAAAACCCAACATACCTTTAATCAGTTTTTCCTGTTTAGGTTTGCCACGTATGTAGAATTTCTGATATTGTTACCTAGGTCATTTAGGCCTTACATGATATTACTGATGTGGTTACCTAGACAGTCAGGGTCTTGCAGGATTGTGCTCCCCAAAAGACCCCAAATATTCCTCTCCAATTTTTGGTGAAGTTTGACCACCTCACATAACTTACTCGTAACCATCTGTGAAACCTGGCCATTTCTCAGGGCACTACCTGTAACTTTTGTCAGATTCATACTGTGCTATTTGTTATGTTCAACAGTTTCTCATACCACATCCTGTAGTTTCTCATGGTCTGTTCACTTAGCTAAATCTCAGGCTGTGACCCAGTCATCTGCCTGCATGTTTTAAGAAAGCCCATCCATTAAACTTTATTTTCTAGCTCTAATTTGACATGAGACAGCTCTCTACTGCTGTTATACTCTAACTGATTAGTAACTAGTATTGTGGACTTTTTTTATATTGCATTTATATGAAATACACTCAGCTCTTTTTCTTAGTGCATGCATTCAATTGATTTTGTTTTGCGTGGTTGTCAATAGACAACCTGGCTCATTGTCAATAGATAGAACTTACAAAGCAATCTCTGCACTCAAACTGTGCTCTGGAAAGTTTACAATGGCAAAAGCTGACAATTTTCTGATCACTCTCAGGCAATTTTACATGCAAGTTCCCAGAAAATGACAAATGAGCTACTGTTTGTCATCAGAGTTCTCGTACGTCCAGATATGGAGCAAAAGTTTTTGGGAGCATATAACCATTGCATTTGTAGTTTCATTTTCAGCAGGCAGATGAGAAAGAAAAACAGACTAAAATAGACTAAAACCTCTGGAAGTGGGATGCTTATTTATTTGGAAAAGGAAGACAGAATATTGCTGTAATTCTGTATTATGTTCAAAAGGTGAGTGATCTATGTGAACAATGTTGAACCAAGGACTTTTGCTCGGTCTTTTGAATCCTGACCACTAGACCAAGGTACACAGCTGGAAACACAAGGCTTTTATGTTTCTGAACATAAAAGCCCTCCCCTAGAGCTTTTATGAAACCTTGCTGCTAACCTCTAATAAGCATCTGAAACTTGCTAAATTCAGCAGTACTTTTCCGAAGTACAAAATATAGCAAAGGGATCTAGACTGTGCAGGAAATCTGCTGCAACCAAGCAAAGGTTTCTGAACAGGATACCACTACTACCTTGATGTGACAGAATCATCAATATAAGAATGTGCAAGTTGGGGCAAACCTAAAATACATCTTCTTCATGCTGATTCCAGCATCCTGCTTTTCCTGACCATGTGCAGATGTAGGGCTGAGCCTGTGTACCTCATATTGCTCCATTGGTTTTTCAGCCACCTCAGAGCATTGAGTTGACATATGCATGGAAGCATCTTTTGTGACTGCAAATTCTCATTCCCAAGGAATAACAGTCAGCTTAGAACATTATTTTTATGTGTAATTAGGATTATTCTTCCCTTCATGTGCATCACTTCATGTTTAACAACAAGAATTTCATGGTTCACCGCAGTGTCCAGCCATTACCATGATAAGTTTCTGCTTTCATGAGCACATTACCACTCTGATACTTCAGTATCAGCTGCAAACTTTGTTACCTCACTGTTTGGTTGCTTTTCTAGCCTGTTCTATCACAAGCGTAAACACAGATCCATGAAGAAATCTACCAGTGACTTTAATCCACTCTCAGATCTGACCTCGACATGCTTTACCCAGCATACCAAAAGCTCTCAGGAACTGTGGAGGTGAAAGTAAGCAGCCACAATAAGCCAGAATTAAATCCTATGGCAATGAGTAAAGGATGAAACACCCAGCTGGCAAAGACATGCCTTGCACAAAGCGAAGACTTCATTTCTCAGTCCTGATCTGTAAGAGAATCTTAAAAAAACACTGTAAGTGCGCGGATGCTCTTGGGAATTAAATGCATTCCCAAGGATTGCATCCACTAGGACTTCAGAACCAAAGGATTCAGTAGAGACATTTTTTATCGTAGAATCACAGTATTTATGGCACATTATAGTTTCCTTCTTCCCCCTTCAACTGTATTGTGCTCCACAGAATACCGGACCTCTCTCCCTCTTTCTTTTCCCTCTGTACTAATATTCTATTCCTCTGAAGACACCAGACACCTTTCCTTGTAAAGGTAGCCTGGTAAGTAATTCACCTCAGAGGACGTAATCTGAATCCCTAATTATGCCTGCTGCCTGCTGCTCCTGGAGAAGGGATTGCTTGCTCAAAACTTGTCTTCTTTTCTCCTCAGTATGCCACTTAGTCTAATAAGATATTGCTGCCTGTAGGCCTTGTCACGATGACAGCTTTAGACCATCATGTTTATAACAAAATGCAGTGCTTTGTGGTTTTGCTTGTTTATTGGTCATTTTTTTGCACCCACAGGGAATGCAGCTGGATTGTCAGATCTCCAGTCTTAAATACTGCCCTAATTTTCCAAAACATGTTTATGGCAGTGTATGAGTTCAGGCTCTGTTCCCAGGCTATGCCAGTTTAGTTTGACCTTGAAACTCTGAAATATTTCCAGTTTTCTTGTGTACATGTGTTAAAGTCATTACCTGGCTTAAACCTTTGGCCATCAGGGAATACTAGGCCAGTACTCAACACCAGAACCCAGACTGTCAGGCATCCAGAATATGAATCTTCAGCAGAAGAATCCCTTGGTTATCTTTCATTCCCATGGAAACGTGTCAGATAACGAATGCAGGTGTCCTTTTTATTACAGAAAGTGAATGAAAATGAAAAATAATATCGGAATTTGATATATTAAAAGGCACAATGGAACTGCGAATGCCATATGTTCTTTATTCTTTTTTTCGTTTGTTTAATGGCTTACAGGGAACTTCAAAAGCAACATATGCCACAAGGGATTCTGACCTCGCATTCTGACCTCATCTTTTTGAAAGAGGTCATAGGCTGAACAAAGTTATTGTGCTTTTTTGTTGCATACCTTCACTCAGAACAAATATGAATGCAATAAGCAGCCATGGCCATATCCAGGTCACACATCAGTGCAACAAGTGTTAGCCAGGAACTAAATTATGTACAGCAGCAAACCAAGTGCCTTCCAGATTCACAGGAAACTGCTGTCCAGAAAAATACACATTTGCTAGCACAGTCTGAAACTAAATGAACTGTCATTAGGGAAGATAATATTGATATAGGAAGTATTTATGCACAAAAATTTCCCTCATAATCTCATTTATTCATATCCCTTTAAATTGCTCTAATGTTTGGGGATTATAGATTTTTATTTTAACAGTGTGTCCTGGGTTCAACATGGAGGAACCGGATGCTCCCATGTTGTCCAGCTTTCTTCTTCCCAGAGAGCTGTGGTTCTCCCAGGCTTCCGGGAAGAAGGACTACGCCTCCGTGAATGAAGTCATAAAAGGGGGCGTGCGAGAAGTCTACAGTGGCAAGTAAACCAGCATCCAGAAGTGCAAAAACTAAGGACAGATACAAACAAATGTTGTAAGATCTATCATCTTCTCTAAGCTCTTTTATGCTGTGCTAAAAGTCTTCGCTATATTGTACTTAAATTGTTTTACACTCTTTGCTCACTTAAATGGACTTATTTACTCTACATACTCATGAAATGAAGCAAGAAAATCAGTCCTGTGCTGAGGCACTTCTCTCACTGAGAAAGACCTCAGTGAAACCAGTGTAAGATATTCATTTTATTGGCACTAAGAGATTGAAGTAACGGTTCAGTTGTTTCCTACTTGATTCACTTTTCAGCTTCAAATATCATTTATCTTCACCACACAAGTTTATTTGTGAATGACATCTTTTGTTTCCTCTCCTGTAAAAATAATTTTACAGTTAAGTGCACTTTAAGACAATATTTAGACAGATAATAGCACTGATAACATAGAAAATTTAAAAAGCCACAGTCTTTGATCAAAATTCTGAAAACAATTTCTCTGGGGTGAGATCAAATTAGTGTGGACTCAAGAGAACTAATTCCCCATTAGCCTGTTTCTCCTACAACACTGCCAAGTGCTTTGTTTCCAGAACAGAACCACAACTCCTTTCCAACTTTCTGACCCCACATAGTAGATGCAGGGAGCCAGACTATATGCATCTCTCACAAGTTACATGTTGTAGCAGCTCCTATCAGGCATGGAAGTAATAATTATTGTGATAAATATTTAAGACTAACATGTCTGGAATTCCCACCATAGGAAAAATCTATGGAACAGCAAGTTTTTTCTCTTTCCTGAGATGCCTCTTGGAGCCTGTGATGGTTTTGGCTGGGATAGAGTTAATTTTCTTACTACTAGCTGACACAGGGTTATGTTTTGGATTTGTGCTGGAAACAGTGTTGATAATACGGGGATGCTTTAATCACTGCTGGGAGGGCTTACACAGCATCGAGGCCTTTTCTGCTTACCACACCACCACACCAGTGAGTAGGTTGGGGGTACACAAGTAGTTGGAAGGGGGCAGCTGACCCCAACTTACCAAAAGGACATTCCATACCATATGACGTCATGCTTACCATATAAAGCTGGGGGAAGAAGAAGAAAGTGGGAGGGGGGGGTGTCATTCAGTGTTATGCCATTTCTCAACCAATCAGTTTTCTCACTTTTACTCTTCTGATTCTC
>NW_010426519.1:10375-12673 GCF_000710305.1 Buceros rhinoceros silvestris | reverse complement strand
TTTTGGAAAGCGCTGGGCTGCTGGAGGAGAGCAGCTTCGACCGGAACAAGCATGTGCTGCCTCTCTGAAGCCCTAAAGCCTGCAGGGTCGGTGGCAGCTTTCACCTGCTTTTCATTTCCATGCACCTGCGACATTGTGGACAAAGCGCAGGGGCAGTTCCTGGGGTCCTGGTCCTGCACAGCCATGCGGACCAAACCCTCCACACATCGCCATCCCGGATGGAGGGACTGATGCACGGAGGCAGCTCCGGTGCTCCTTGCAAGAGCTCCTCTGCATGGAAACATGGGCACAGAACAAAAGGCATTGCATTTCTCCAGCAAAGAGACACCAAAGGCGGTTTGCAGCGACCCCAGCAGCAGCCCTGGGAGGTGTGAGCACGGGGCTGCCCTGAGGCACAGGCTCAGGTGATCTCTTGGGATGGACATGGAGGTTTCAGGATGACGTGAAGATGTTACTGCTGACCGTTACAGCTTTCCTTTGGGAAAAAAACGCCTTTTTTTTTTTTTTTCAAACACCGATAGGTGTATAACTCACTTTAATGGCCAGATTTGGTATAGATGTTACGTGGTGCTAAGGTGGGAGTACGTGCCTTGCGCAGCCTCCTTGTCCTGGAAACCATTAGGAGGACGGTTGCATACTCGGGTTTTCACACAGAGACTATCTGCTAATGTAATAGTCCCAGTGGAAACTTTAGTGCTCGGGAATATTATATGGATTTTGGAAAAATCCCAGGAGGATTTTGGTTTCATACAGCAATTGCTTTCTGGCAGCTTTGGGATAGATGTAATCTGGTTCCCATTTGTGTCCTGAATTTTTAAATGGAACAGCTTGCCTTTGGCTCAGGGCAGAAGTAGAAATAGATGGAAGTAGATAGAAAATGATAGTAATAGTAGTAACAACAACAAGAACAACATCACCCCTATTTAAAAAAATGTTATGGTCAATTTTCTATTGAAAAGTTGCATTTAGGAAGTGTATCTGTTCTTTTTTGGTGCTTTAAGTGACTTTTTCAGTAGGTGGGGTGCTGCTGTGGATGAAAAACTGAAGTAAATCTGTAGAAGCTGGTGAAATCGCTCCAGATTTGAACCAGCACGTGCTGGTTTTGCCCCACAGTAAAACGTATCTTGTGTGTGGCAGCAGGTCCTGCAGCATTTGCTGGCTTTTGGTGGCCTTGCTCAGCCCGGGTGCATCCCACTGAAATGTGTGGCCGTACCTTTCCCCATGCACATCTCTACTGTGTCTTGAAGTTGTAGCAGGTCCTTCTTGCACAGGCCGGGCGATGATGGCCAGCCCGTGTTGAGGTCGTGACTTCTGAGGAGTGGGGTGATCTGTAGGGGGATGCCATATCTCAGGAAAACATAGCGTGGGATTAAATAATTCAGGAATACTTGGGATTGTCTGCTCTGCCCATACTGGTTAGCACAAATAGAAATGTACTTTAGACAACAGTAACTCCAGTGATCAAGGCTCAGGCTGGAGAATAACGTCATTACTTTACTGATTTAATTTAATTAGTAATTTAATGAGTTAAAATGCTTTTAGTGAATTTCAGTTTTAAGACCTAAACCAACTGAAGTCATTATAAACCTGTTATTCCTCTGCTCTCCCTCTTCAATGTGTATGTTGGGAGCAGATACTTCAGTGAAGTCTCTGCTGGGCTCAGGGATGGCACGTGTGTGCCCCAAGGTGCCTGGAGGGCAGGAGGTACCCAGGTCCCACCCCAGGGACCTGGTCTGGGCTTCTGTATCCCGCAGTGACTGGGAGGCACTTCTCGGTGGACTCCCCCCTGAGATGGCTACCTGGGGTGGGCATGGGCTCCCTGCCAGTGACATGTCCTGTCCCCTGGGATATGTTCCCTTGCCTGCAGCATGTATCGTTTCTGAGCCGTTTTCGAGGCGATGGCTCCATGCCATCAGCCATCACTGTGATTGTCCCTGTTCTCGATCTGAGCTCAGCCGTCTGGGAGAGGAGCTAAAGGCAATTAACTTGTTAGCACTTCTGTATATAATACCTTTATTAAATTTCTGCATTTTAAAAGTGGCTGAATATAAATTGTGTGTAATGATTTAATAACGGAAGGCTCATAATTTTTATATATATTCTGTTGGGAAGAAGGTTTAATTTCTTTTTCCTTTAGACATGACGCTGAAGAATAATGCAAAGGCTCCACTCAGTGTAGGGTTTTCACTAGCGGTTCTTCACCCAGATCAAATGAAGAGCTGTGGATCCTTAGACTAGTTTGTTGTCTGTGTTTAAAAAAAAAAAAAAAAAAATCTAGAATCCTCAAGCTCCATATGA
>NW_010426519.1:4777-10323 GCF_000710305.1 Buceros rhinoceros silvestris | reverse complement strand
TTTAAAAAAAAAAAAAAAAAAAGCTCTAGGAATCTGAAGATCCATATGATAGAGTTCAATGCCTGCATTTTCCATTAGAGAGTACTGTACAGTCTTTGTACTATTTTTGTTCTGTCCTTATCCCAGGCTCCTTTGTACACTGCAAGTTTGTGGGAATGACTCAGGGAGAAAGCTATTTAACCTAAAGGACACCACTGGCAAAAAAATAGATGCATAAACAGCGATGTCAGTGACTGCGGGTGGGAACCGAGAAGAATACTTGTGTGTATCTGAGGATCCTGAAACCTCCTCCAAACGGGTGAAAAAAAATCCTCTTCTTCAGATGGTGTTTATTCTGTTCAAGAAGGGAGTTTTATAAATAAAATGGTTGCTCGAAGTAGTGAGGAGCTAGACTGAATGATCCACATCCTAGGTCCTGTTTCACTTCTGGTTAATTAATGGAAAGGCTTAAATGTCCAAGTGACACAGATCATGCCAGTGCTTTTCTGTAACGTGATCGTTTTAAAGGCACTAAGTGCAGTTAATCATGACTTAAACTCCTGCTTTGCAAGTGTCTCGTCTGCATGTTATAGCTGGTTGATTTATGCTTTTTCTTTTCCCCCAGTGGAAAAAAAAATCCTACCTTGAGAATTTGCGTGATGAATTTTAATGTTGAAGTTTTTTTATGGCTTGGAAATCAGAGTTTATGGTGTAGTGAAAATGTCTGCAGACTCTTCGCTGTGCTGACAAGTGGCGTGGCTGTAGCAGAAGAGTTGTCTCACTTGTGAGCTCCGTGTCAGTCTTTGTATTTCACTCTTTTATGGAGAGTTTCTTCCCTCTTTGAGCTCTGAATAATACTTACCCTTTTATCTCAGAGCAGCAACACTGACATGAGTCGTCATTGTGCCACTGGCACTTTGATCAAAGTAGAAATTTCAATTATTGATTCAACTTTTGGAATAAATTTAGGCTGGCTGAGTATTGTAGACTCAATGTTATGGCTGCGGAAGCAAATTTATAGCTTATAATATGTAGAGGACTTAAAAATGCACTTATTTTTGCAAAGCCTAGCACAGCCACCTAAGGAACGTGCATCTCTTCCTCCACTGGGCTGATGCCGAGGTAACTGCTTGGTGCCTGGAGCTCTAATGAAAATACTCTGCCTGCATCCTGCCCCTCCTCTGGGTGAGAGCCTGGGATGGGGAAAAAACTTATCAGATTATTCTAATGTTATCAAGTCTGTAACCACCTGAGATGATAGAGCTGTGAAGGGCACTGTTTGGCCCCATGCATCCGTGCACCCGATTTCTGCCAGCAAGGCGGAGGGAGGCAGAAGCATCCCTGAGGGATCTCCCAGGCAGGCAGACTTGGCTCCGCTCTTTCCAGTATCCTTCTGATCTCATGCCAGGTTTGGGAGCCAGTTTTAAGGCACCTTTGCTTTGCTTCACTCTAACTTCCTTGCATGCCTGCTTTGTCTTTTGCTGAAGAGAGGCATATATGAAAATAAGCGCGTGCGGCAGAAGTTTCACAGAAAGTGTTCATCCCTGTAGGTGGTTAAATTGAGATATGTTAGCACAATTCCTTAGGAGAGACGGGATTTGGATTTGGCTGCCTCCATTGCCTTTTCTCATTAGTCGTTAGTGTTTCTTGGATGAGGCACTTTTTGGAGAGTAAAATGACAGTACTCTACCTGGGAGACCCCAGGAGCTCTTCTTGAGCGAGGGAATAGCACAATGTGGATCCTGGAGCTAATACTGGGATGAGGATTTCTTTCCCCAGAGCAGGGAGCTGTGAAGGGGGGGCTTGATCCGGTGAACCCTGCCAGGGACAGGGGTGAGGCTTCTCCTGGCTCAGATGTGGTATATCTCTGGCTTTCATGTGGGAAACAAGAGGTACTGCTCGCCTCACATCTGGTGTGCATTATGTGGGTTGGATTTCTGTACTGCAAGATGCTGCTTTGCTTCCTTGAAAATGATATGAGTGATGCTTGTTAGTCCTTCCAGGGCTCAGGAGCCCTGGCAGCGGATGCGAGGTTCCCAAGCAGAGTTACGGGGTGTGACAGTGAGCCAGCCACCCCAGAAGTGACCTAGGAAACGTGCACATCAACTAGGGAGCAGCTGATAGGAAACAATCACCAGGGTGTGTCTGAACGCCTGCCCTTCATCGGAGCTGGGGCTGCAAAGGAGACCTAGTGTTGCCGGCAGTACCTACCAAGAGATCCCTTGCGATGCTGTTGGAAGTGGTGTCTCCTTTTTGTAGGTCAGCCAAGAAACAGGACATGCAAGTTAATTTTTTTCTCAGATCTGCCTCAGCCTTGGGAAAGTGGCACAGCTGTGTGGCTGGGGTCACAGTGATCCTCCCCCACCTCCGAACTGGGCTGATGCTTAGGGAGAAAGTAAGGTTCACAGGCTGAGCTGCACGGGAAGGGGTGTCCAGCCTGAATGGAGGGTCCCTGCAACCTGTCAGAGGGACTGATGGGTCCACTCTGGGGAATTCATGGCACAGTCTTTGGGCAGCCCCTGAGATTCTGGGACACTTTGACTGTCTGTTTGTTATTTCCCTTAAATAATTATTTTGCTTTCTTGTTGACCTGAGATTTTGATGCAGTAAAGGAGCAGAGAAGATGTTTTAAATGTGGAGTAAGGTATTTATACTCCTTTCTGGCTTGGCTATGAGACAGAAGGACAGATGTGAGCTTGGAAACGATGTCATTTTTGTTCTGTCATTTTTGGACCTCCCTTACAAACCACGGCAGAGTTTTTAGGAAAGTGTAAAGGCTCCTTACTTTTTAATTTCGGATGATTGCTTTGGATGGCTTTTGAAACGCCCTGGTCTCTTTCGAAATGCTCAGTCAGTAGGGTACAAATTGGAAGAGGAGTTTTTGGAGGACAGTTCTGTGTTTGCATTTGGCTGGTGGCTTTTGGGTGGCAGAGGAGGAGCTGTACGTGTCAGCAGTACGGGTTGTCCCACAAGCAGCTGCAGAGTAGTACCCGGGTGGGCAACGGGGTGTGGTGCAGAAACTCATCACCCCAGCACTGCCTCGAGGTGTTGCCTCTGAATAGCAGCAAACTGTCTTTGCAAAATGGGCTTTTTTTTGTGTTTTACTGAGGATGAGACTAGTAGTACAGCTTGGCTGCAAGAAAACTGTCTTTGACTATTTTTGTGAGGAGGAAATGTGCTTCCTTGGGATGCTGTTACTGCTCTGAAAACACAGCTTTCCTGTAATGTCACAGCAATAATCTTCCTATGAGGTTTTGCTTGAGATCCTTTTCAAAACCACACTGAAACCATATTAGAAACAGGAAGTATTTAAGTGTTGCTCTTCTGTCTCTGGGTCCTTGCTGACTGGTGTTAATCTTAGCAAATGATTCATTTAAATAGTTCTGAATCTTCAAATGAATTGCACTGCTGTGTAGTAATCCTCCAGGATAATATGTCTGCTTCTGTGCAGCATAATGCATGTTTATCGTTAAAAAAAGGAAAACAAATGAATTGGTGCCAGGCAGTCCTGCCTGTACCACTTAGATGTGGAAGAGTTGGTAGAGATGCAGGAAGGCAGGCCTGGAGCAGCTGCCCAATTCAGCAAGGACTGAATGGGGCCAGAAATGTTGTCACGTCTTACAGGATTGGTTGTAAGAGACACTGGATATATGGCAAATGAAGAGGTGATGCCTATGGACTGGGATGTAACCTGGCACGCTGGGGGTGAAAGAGAGGGCTGTCTGGCTTTGGGTGGGGGAGAGGAGAGGGCACAGCACAGCTGGCAGCTGCCTACAGGCACCTATGGAGGTGATGGGGTCAGCTTGTCTCGGCAGCTGCAAAACACAGGGCAGCAGGCATGGTTCGTGGCTTGGACTTTTGGGCTAGATGTGGGTAGAAAGCCCCTCCCTGGGGACATGTCCTTGGAGGATGGTCTCCATCCTAGATTGTCCTCAACTGGCTACCTACCTGTCACCCCTCGGCACTGCAGCTCTGGCACCAGGATTCATTTATGGGGATGAAAATTGCGTTTTGATGAGCATCATTGAAGAATGGGGAGGTTTGGGGAAGGAACAAGTGCCTGAGCATCGGACGGGCGTCTTGCACCCCTTCAGAGCTGGATGTAGCAAAGCTTTTCCCTCTGGAGCAGGGAGCTGGGTTTTGGGAGGCTCCAGTGACAACACAGGCGTAAAGAAAAAGGGCTCATGCCTTGCCACAAGTGGCTTGTGAGGCTTCACTAAGCTTTCAAGTCGAGCATTATTGCCCATGGTTTGGACTGTGGATATGTGCCAAGCACTGATCGTTTGGCAACTGTTATCTGTTTTACATGTAAACTGGCTTTCTGTGCCAGTTACAGCTGACATTTTATTAAAACCTACTGTGAATGAACATAAAATGTCGCTACATCGTTCCTAACATCATAAAACATCATTACATCATGTTATGATGATAAAATATCGACATGGGTACAGCATAGTGCTGTAGAGCTACTTGGTTTCGACACTGATATAACAGGGATCAGAAACGGAGCAGTTCGGCAGATGCTAGCTTTTAACTATCCTGATTTTAGTAGAATATTGCTTTGCCACAGCTGCCAAAGATAAGCAGTTAGGTGAGAATTTCTGCTAATATTACAGAAAAAACAAGTCTTTGTTCTCCATTTGGCATCTTGGAAAATTTGAAACTTTGTAGGACCCAAGGGTTCCTACAGACTCAAGATGCAGAAGGCGAGCGTACACTTTTACTAACGGTTTCTTTTTTTAAATTCTGTTTGGTGAGTGATGACGTCAAGCCGGTAGCTGCTGGCTGTTCAGGTTGCCTGTAATGCTTGAAGTCATTAGTCCTCCTTGTGCAGATTTTCTTTGTCTCATCCCAATCCACGTTTTATTCATGAAACAAGCCTGGGCTCAGAACTCTCTTGTTTCATATAGGATTTGTGATTCCAAGGCAAGACTGTGGGTGTGGAGGAGCAGTGAAGGGTGTCTGCAATGCTATTCTGTGTCAGAATAGGGTGATAGTGTTGGAAATTAAGGTTCTTGAGATTTTTCTTGTGTCTGTATCAGCATCAGCACAAATTCCAGACCAGGCTACCATGCTCATTTTCACAAACATACTTGACTTAGATCTAGTCAAGTGAGCAATCTTTCCCTCTTGCTCTCTAAATATAGATAACCACCATACACATTCACGCATACGCTGAATGGTGAAGTGATGAATTCATTTAACATTTCACAGAAATGCCTATTTCTTCTCCTCCGGGCACAGAGAAGATGGGCTGGATCCTTACCCCGCTAACCCCCTGCTGCCCTGCTCCATGCAGGGGCACGGGCTTAGTGATGACCTGTACGTAAGGAGGAGAGCAAAGCAACTTCTCCGTATAATACCTGCCAGTGAGAATGCAGGTAGCCCAGCACAAACCAAGCAGTCAGGATTAGTAAGTCCGGATCACCCATGGCCAGTGGCTTTTTCCCGCAGAGCAGGGTGCTGCAGGTCCCTGTGCTCGTGGCTTCCTGCCTTACTGGCGTGGATGGATGCTCCACTGGGATGGCTGGACACCCCACTGGTGCCGTTTTGAGCCCTCCACCTCC
>NW_010426519.1:480-4662 GCF_000710305.1 Buceros rhinoceros silvestris | reverse complement strand
CCTGCTGAAGCAAGTCTTTCTGCAGTGGATGGTGCTGGAGGTCGATGACCTTTCTCCCAGTCTAAAACCTGTGGCAACTGGTGGTATAAATGGAGAGTGATTCTGCTGTGTCCCTGCTGCACCAGGGTACCTGGGGCAGGAGATGCTCAGCTCCAGGGTTTGGGCCTCAAAGAGCCTTCTCTTTACCAAAATGACATAGTGCTCAGAAAAATAAGTAGGAAGTGGAAAATCATAGAATCATAGAACAGCCCAGGTTCAAAGGGACCTCAAAAGATCACGTAGTCTAACCTCTTGCAGGAAGGGGAACCTAGATGAGATTATCTAGCGTCCGGTCTAGTTGCATCCGGAAAACCCCTGGTGGTGGGGACTCTACGTGTCCCTAGTGAGGTTGTTCAAGTGAATGATCGTTTTCACTGTAAAAAAATTTCTTTTTTATGTCAAGATAAAACGTCTCTTAGTGCAGCTTGTACCCGTTGCCCTTTGTCTTCCCCATGTAGTTCTTTGTGAAAGCCTCTCCTCTGCCCTCTTTGTAGCCACCCTTTAAGTACTGGAACATGTGACAAGATACCCCCCCAGCCTTCTCATCTCCAGGGAGAAAAGACTTAACTCCTTCAGCCTTTCCTCACAGTGCAGGTTCTACAGCCCTGTGATCATCTTTGTGGCCCTCATTTGGACCCTGTCCAGTCTGTCTGTGTCTTTCGTGAATTGTGGGGTCAAGCCAATGTCATTCCTGGCTTAACATTGCTGTGATACAATTTGTACGAGCTTGTTAAAACAAGCACCACTGGAGAAAGTCACCCCTGAGAACAGGTTCAGGATAAGCCTTGTTGCTTGCCAGGAGACCTTGTTCTTGCTCACTGATTGTGAAAAGGGTTGGGGGACTTGTCCAGCTGTCAGTGTCTGTGAGATGTCAGAGCTCGGGCTCCTGTGCACTTGCTCTGCCAGACACATTCCCATGACCCTCCAGCTACATCCTCTCCTTACCATATTAAGAACATCTGGACAGAGTGATTTATAAACTCTCCCTTGATAGCGTTGGCTGTATTTTATGTCTCAGCAATTTTCTGTATTGCTGAACCATTATTCATGAGCAGGTTTTGCGGTAAAGCATTTCCCAGACTTTAGCCCTATTGAATGTGTGGCTGGGTCCTCGCATACCCTTCTTTCCTGCTTTTCACCCACTCCCTCTGTCACTTGTACACTGGCTCTGTTGGCTCCTGTCCTGAGCCCATGCCGTTTGTGAGCTTGTCACTTGTCACTGTCAGCTCTTACAAACCTTGCCTTGTGCCTGGGCTGGGGACCTTGAAGGCCAGGCTGCGTTGGTGCATGAAACAGCGCTGATGGCTGCCTCTTGTTCCTCAGAGCCAGTGTGGTGTTTGGGTGGTGAGGACAGAAGAGGTGGTTTGCTCAGGGGCCTCAGCAGGGCTTCTCAGTAACCATGCTCAAGAAAGTTTGTTTTTTTTTTTACTTCTGTCGTAAGTCATGACTTTATATTTTGTCATTCAGGCAGTTTCTTTACTGACATCCCATTCTTCTTACAGGCTCCACATCTGTTTGTTACAAGCCTACCAGTCCAGTCCAGGTGCTGGAAGACGCTGGCTTTCTTTACCAGGATCACCAGTTGTTTGCTGGCAGGCATGAAGTTTCTCCACTAACAGCTGAAGCGATCAGTGCCAAAGAAAAAGCTGGTAAGAAATGTGGCTACACTCTGTGGACACACTGCATTTACCTCCAGGTTTTTTGTGAAGCATAAATTGAGCAGTTTAGACCATTTACACATAATATTTACAGAGTTGAAGGTCAGCTTCACATCCTTGGTAGTCAAAGGGGAGTTACCCTTGACTTGAGTGTTATGATCCACCATCATTTGTCACCCGTGCTGTGGAGGATGCAGCGTTTCTGCTTGTCCTTCAGGTTGTGGCTGCTCTTCACTGCATGGCTGGACCAAGGTCTACAGCTTTTTGCTGATGGAGCATGACTGCACATGCCCTGCGGAAGGCTCACTGTGGTTGGTCCCTTTTGGACCTCACTAATAGGCAACTAGATTACATCTCCAAATATAAGGTTGCTAACAGCGCAGGGATGGAAGTCCTTCTGATGTGTGATAAAGAGCTGCCTTGATGGTGTGATACTTGCTTTTTACACTTTCCTCGAGCTTATCTCAGACGTAGTCTTAACAACCGAGGCAGTGAGCTTCCTGGTGTGTAGGGAGACTTTTATTCCATGTCTACAAAAATATCCATGTATGGTAAGGCTTCTGTGTGCTGTGATAACATGAATAAAGCAGTGAGAGCTTGCTGTAACTGCAGGGCCATGGCTGTTGTGCAGACAGGTAGATGGAGATGTGTGTCCGCGCATCTTGCTGGCTAAAACACCAGCCTGGGGAGCTGACAGACTCTCTAAAAGCTGGTGCCCAGGCTGAAACTCCTCTGAGTCAGGCCAGCAGGCAAATAATGTCGTCTCAGGGAAAGTAGGAGAGGTGTATCTCATAGAGCAGACATGGGGTAAAAACAGCAGCCTGGGAATCTTCTCTCCCTCTTGAGCCCCACGATCATCGTTAAGCCTTTGCCACAGAAATGTTAGTGGAAATGACCTATTTTTGTAGTTAAGAGTTGAAGGCTTTTCTTCCCCTCTGGCATCCGGGTTGTATGTAAGTTATCCCACAGCATGTGCAGTAACTGATGAAACCTCAGGGAAATACCAGACCTGAAGAGAAAGTTTGCTTTTTAACTACTTTCAAATGCCAAAAAACAAATCTAAGTCCGCCTGGTGATCTCCTCTGAGAATTGGAAACAGCAGGAGAGAGAGAGAAAGTTGCCAAGAATGACCTCAAAAGACTGAACTGAAAACAGCACCTCCTTCTTGCCTAGAGACATGGGAGGACTCTGGCCACAGCTGTGGACTTATTCTCACTGTATTCGGCACTGGGGTCTTTCAGGAGCGCCCCTCTGAGCTCAGACACTGGTCAGACAGACGTCTTAGTCCACTTTTGGGTTGGGTGTGGGAAGAGGGCTCCAGGAGAGAGGGATTCCAAGCTGCCAGAGGTGGCTATGTGCCATTAGATGCCTAGCTTCAGGCAAGCTCCACTGCGTATATAGTGCAAAAATGGTGCCATCACCTGTGAACAACTTCAGTAGCCCATGTTAGGGTTGTGTAGCTAATCCAGCTGTGCTCTTAAAATGCTGGCATTACCCATGGCCCTAACACCCTCCTCGTACTCACCCAGCAAAATTGCAACAGTTAGTGTTGACTCCCTTAGAAATAGTGTTGTTGGCCAGGAAGGAAATGGCAGGTTTAGGGGAAGGTGCCAGAGTACAGATTATTCTTTAATCACACTTTCAGGACCCTTTAATTTTCACTGTCGTTTCACAGACTTTCTGTGACACATTCTGCATTTTATTTTGACCTGGCAGGCAGTGCACTTGGGAGGGAGATTTGACTCATCTGACTTTGGCCATCAAAACCACAGCATCTCGTTTAGTGTCGCCATGCAGGCTTCCTCTGTTAGCTGTGCATGGCAGCTCCAGGGTCAGACACTGGAACAGGCTTCCTAGAGAGGTGGTTGATGCCTCAAGACTTGGCAGTGTTTAAGAGACATTTGAGCAGTACCCTTTAACATGCTTTAACTTTTGTCACCCCCGAAGTGACCAGGCAGTTGGACTAGGTGATCATTGTAGGTCTCTTTCAACTGAAATATTCTAGTCTCTCTGTTTTAGTCTGTTTTATTTGTATTTTAGAAAAGATCACATTTCCCTGTGACATCACCTATCCCTGTGTTGCCTTGGGAGGGGGTTCAGAGCTGTGGGTAGGGGTGCATGGGGTATTATGGAGGGCAGGGCCAGTGAGCGGACAGTGCCCTGCCTTATTTGGTGGCTTCCAGCTATGTCCTCTGTGCTCCCAGGGGGACCCAGGCAGGGCACTGCCCCTGGGGGGCATCCTGGGCAGGGGGTCAGAGCCATGGGGTGTAGAAGGGGATGAAACAGGGGAGAATTGGTCCTCCCGAGCAGCAGAGCTAATGATCATCTCTCTCTCTCTCTCTCTCCTGGTCCAGCCGAGGAGGCTCTCTGCACCCTGCGCCCACCCAGCTTCCGCCGGGTCCCAGAGGCGGAGATGCGAGGGGCGGAGGGGGTGGCAGGCGGCACCGTCCTGCCGCGGCTGGTCCAGGAGCGGCTGGAGGATGGG
>NW_010426519.1:0-387 GCF_000710305.1 Buceros rhinoceros silvestris | reverse complement strand
GCCGGCACCGTCCTGCAGCGCCTGATCCAGGAGCGGCTGAGGTATGGCAACCCCAGCGAGAACATGAACCTGCTGGCCATACAGCACCAGGCGACGGGCAGCGCCGGCCCCTCCAACAGCACTGCCAGCACTCTCTCTTCCGCAGAAAACCTCGTGCCCGAAGACTCGTGCCCGAAGACCCCCCAATGTCCCAGCCGTCGGGGCGGCAGGAACCACAGGGGCAGGAGCACCAGGGGGACGGTGCTGCGATGGAGAAGCAGCCCCGCGCCCCACAGCCCCCGCACGGCACCGAGGAGCTCCCTAGCTACGAGGAGGCCAAGGCTCAGTCTCAGTTTTTCCGGGGGCAGCCGCCGGGCGCTGCCCCTGCGCCAGGGTTTTATGGCGCGG
>NW_010426518.1:24041-32179 GCF_000710305.1 Buceros rhinoceros silvestris | reverse complement strand
TGCTGCCGGCCCCGGGCCCGGGGGTCCCCGCGCTCTCGCCGGGCCTGGAGCTGCAGCAGACACACCCGAAAGCGAGCAGGTGGGGGTGAAGAAACCCTTTACTCCCTGTCAAGCCCCCGATGGGATTAATTAGTGGGATTTTCGTGGCGTGCTGGCCTGGTTTCCCATGGGATCTGCACCCGAGCTGGGCTGGCCGGGGGGTGCTTCGTTTTCCTTAGTCATGAGCCTGTTGCTGTGTGCGAGGGGAAGTGACGTTTGTGGAGATGAGGAGATTTATACCCGCAGCGAAAGTCCATCGCATTGCCCGGTGGTAGCGTTGAGATGTGATTCCTGCGTTAAGCAGTAATAGAAATCAGTAGGTGCCCTACGTTGGAGCAAATTTTTTGTATATTCTGAAAAGGCTAAAAAAAAGGTTGAGTTAGATCACGCTCATGAGACGTTAAACTGCGCTTATGAGTTAACTTGTTACAGCAGTGCAGAAAGCACTGCATTTTAGAAAGGAAATTTTTGGTACTGGCTGGTAATTGTATAGTTTAATGTAGCGATTTCACAATACAGTAAGTTGTAAACTTTGGTGTGTTTATTAAGTTCTGATTTAGCCTGTGCCCCAAAACCAGCTGCTAGAAGAAAGGATTGCAAGGTCTGGTGAAGGCGGAGAGCAAAGCTGGTGGCTTTGGAATTGTGAGGAGGAGCCTGTGGCTCTTTCTCTGCAGCTCGGGGTAAGCCAGGTGAAGGAAGCTCAAGTTCTCAGGGCGGTGGTTTGAGACATCTGTGTATAAAGAGCTTCCTCCTGGTACCGCACAGCCAGTGGAAATCAGGTTTTGTTAGGGTAAGACCTATTTTTCTTGATGGGAACTAAAATGAGGTGCAGCTTCTTTGATCTGTTTTAACTGGTAGCTTGGCAAAATCCCCAAATGCTTTGTGACATTTTATTCCATCTCTGCGATTGTGGGCTGTTTCTTCCCAGAATTTGCATGGAATGGTATCTCCAAGGTGCATGTAGATTAGACTACGTGACAAAAAATGAAGAGTTTTTTCCTGAAATGCGGTCAGTCTTTTGAAATGCGCTTTGTAGACAGTGCTGTGCGAGTTCAGCGATAGTTACCAAGCCTCAGTGCAGCTCTTAGCAAAGACCCTGCTGATTTAAGCGGGGTTTGGGTTGGGGCGTTCTGCAGGTGCCGGTTCAGCTGGCAGGAGCTCATCTCGCTGCCTGGAACCACAGCTTAAAATCCTTCCTTTGCCCACACCCGTCTGTTTTTTGCTCATCTTTCTCAGGCATTTTATTTGCGCGTGGAGGAGGTTATCTATACAGGAGTTGAAGTGACTGCGTTGATTATTTTAGGATTTGAACGTTAACTGTTACTTGAAAACCAGCTCTCAGGCTGTTCTCTCTCTTTCCCAGATTTCTGATGTAGCAAAGCTTTATTTGCCAGTTTCTTTTTTCGGGCTTCCTTCTGTATTGCTGTTTCAGCTGTTGCAAGTAAATAGCAGACGTTCTGGTGAGGTTCTTCATTTTCACCTTTAGTTGTGCAGAACTGCTGAGGATTGAGAGAAGTGTGGGGGCGATGTCCTAGAGGTATCGCGCTGGCTTTTGAAATTCCGGTGACTGGTGCGGCCAACAAGTCGTACTCCAGAGGAGGCTTTGATTTCATCTCTAGCTGGAGGTTGCTGCCACAGTGAGAACCATGACCCAGTGTTCTGTAATAAAATCTTTTATATGGTCTTTATTTAGGAATTTGCTCTTTTCTCAAGTAAAATCCTTCGAAAGGCCATGCTGTGAGTGCGACGAGTACTTCAGGAGGGAGCCACGCTTCTTTGTGAAAAGCTGATGTCCTCCTTGTAGTTTGATTTGCAGCAAGCCAAAGGGAAACTGCACCTTTCCCAACAGTCTTGTTTGTCTGAAAGTGAGTGCACAGAGACACAGCGAATACTTGGTCTCTTTTCATCTACGCTGTTGTAGAGCTGGCAGATCAAGATTGTTTGTCAGCATGGTTTTCAGTTGGTGAAAGCAGGTCCTCTCGATTCCTGCTCCGATTTACCTTTCCCAAGTTCATTATTCAAGTGAGATGACGGAGTGAGTCCTGAAGAGCAGGGTCCCTTTCACCCCTTTTCCTGTACAGGCTCACAGGGACTGAAGGGGTCGCTGCTGGCATGTGCAGGATCTCACCACATCTTTGAGTCTTCCAACAACACGATCTCATTTTTGTAAGATTACTGTGCCTCTGGGAGACCATCTATGGCCGCTAGTTTCCTTTCATTCCTCTGTCCCTCTGAGCAACACATTTCTGTCGTGACTATTGGGTTTAAGGCTATGGACTCAACAGAAGGGACTCCCCTCCCCTGAGCGATCTCTGTCCTCCAAGCAGTATTCTATCAGGGTACCACAGAACTGCTCCCTTTCCAGCTCAAGAAAGATGTCTTTAGCTTTTCTGCTAAGCTTGGGCGATGGCTGTTAAAATAACGGATGAATTCTAACGCAGTCAGCAGAAGTAGCCGTTAGCAATGCGCGCTTTGCTGGTTGCTCGGAGGGGTTCTGTTAGTAGGGACTGCTCCCACGATTGCGCTAAAGGAAGGAGAGGTCGTAAAAACTCTACTGGATGGGAGCATGAACATGACTGAGCCATTACGGCGTTTCCTTTGCTGCTGAGGGGCCAAAGCTGAGAGAGTTTGTAATTTTTTATTTATGCTGATGCAGAAATGCATTGGGGCGTTGCTTAGCGTGGAGGATCAGGACCTCCTGGAGAGCGGTGCAGAGCTGGCTACAAGTGCTCGCTCAGAAGTATGTACCCAGAGATGCTGCTGGGACAGCGGCTAGAGGAGCCCTGGTGATCTTGTCATGTCACTGTTACTAGTAGATTGTTTTTGTTGTATTGCCAACCCACAAATAAACAACATCTATTTTACTACAAGGGAAAATAGAGCATGAGTGACGGTTATTGAGCATCTTGTTGTGGGTGTCATTTGTGCGAGTAAACAAGGAATTGTGGTGGAAGCTTTCGGTTTGATGCTGAACTGTGTGCTCTGTCTGGTGAATTTGAACTTTTTTTTTTTTTTACCTAAAACGACTGTATTTCAAAGAGAAATGTGGTTTGTCACAAACCTTTCTGGGAATCCTGTTTGCTTTGTAGACACTTTGTTTTCTTCTTTTTCAGTGACTCTGAGCAACCCTGTGGAAAAAGGTACGTGCAATCAATTTACTGTTTGACGCTCAGTCCTTGCGGGAAAAGATTGACAAATGTTACTGCGAAAAGATCAAAAATACTTTTTTGAACTTAGTCACTGTTCTAGCGTTTCCTTCCTGTAACCGCACGTTCACGGAGCATACAGTGCGCGTTGGTAGGCACGCTCTAACTTTTGGGAGCGTTGGCAAATGCCTCTGGTTAGTTGCAGTATGAGCAGAAGAACATGAAAAGGCTTTGATGCCTTTTGCTCTGTGAGGAAGGTCTGTGTGTGTCCGCCCGTATGCCCCCAGGTGCCTTTCCTCCCTTTCTGTGTTACCGTTTCAGAGCTGATTTGACAGGCTAAACAAAAAAGACTCATTCTGTTCTCTTCTACCTATTTTTTCCCGCTGTTGTATTTGATCTTTCACTGAAAGCTATTTTTCATGTTTCGTACTGGGTGATGACCCAGGAACTTTCAGTGACCACCACAGATGAGTTAGAGCAAAGGTTTCTGTCTCGTTCTTACTGGGCTTGCACACTTCTCAGATTCCTTTGGTAGCAGAGGCTGACAGACGCTGCTCTGACCCTGTATCGTGAGGTCACCGAATGGGTTGAGCAAAGCAGCAGCATCGTGTGATGCGACTGTTCCCACCAGTGCGTTGCTGGAGGCCATGGTCATGTTCTGAGTAGGTGGCTGTTTTAGTATTCCTCCTCTTGTGTCCTGGAGGTGCTTTGGAGGCCTTTGGCTAGTCCAGATTACCTTCATTTCTTATTCCAGGGTTATGGAGGAGAGAAGTAGGTGTAGCAGTTTTCAGCTGACAGTTGTTCTATGAAGAGCAGATCCTTCAGTTTGCTGTGACAAGTAAATTCCGTTTTCACTAGGAGCTGTTTTGATCTTTGAAGGTGTTACGGAGGAACTGTAGAGAGCATGACGATGGTGATTATTCAGCAGAAGAAGGTTACTAGTTGCCTAATCTGTTAGTGCATCTCCAGGTCAGCTTCCTCTAGCACGCTGCTCTATTGCTTTGTCGACAAAATGAGACCTGTTGCAGCATTTATCTCCTTACATGTTAATTCAGGAATGATTGAGCTTCACCTGCACGTGTTAGGAGGATAACATCTCAGACAAACTTAGAAGCATAATAACGAGTTACTGGCTCACAGATCAGTCACACAGTCCATCACGTTCTTGTGAGGTGCATCAGACCATCCACCATCTCATTAGAAAGTCTTAAAGCTGTGTTTGGCCTTTGCGCTAATTATGTTTTCACACAGTCTTAGTCTTGCCTGAGAACTTAGGAAGTGTGTCGAGTTCTCTTTCCACTAGCAGCAGTTATTTCAATCTTAATTTGCTAAAATGAAATGCAGAAAATGAGGTGACGATGATGATTAAATGGTGCGTTTAAATAAAACGGTCCTGCGCGCGTGTTGAAATAAGGCTACTCTGACTCCTGCTGGATTTCACGTGGTAGCTCTTGCGAGTGGTGAAGAATCCATTGCACCAGCGGGCTGTACGCTGGTACGACGGCTCTGTGATTCCAAGTGCATTTAGTACCGGCTGAACCCAGAACCTGGAGATGCCGCAGTACTGCAGTATTAACCTTTATGGGGCTCAGTGCCAGCTGGTTTTGCTTTGCCTGTGCCCGGTGGGGAGAGACAGGAATCCTGTCCCTCCCAGTGGTGTCCTGTCCTCCCCAGTGGTACAGGGTTGTCACCTGCCCTGCAGGTGAAGTCTTACAGCTGTGTTCTTCCTCATCCACGGAATTTGATCAGGTGGAGAAGGGGATGATTGTGAGATGGGTAACCCCTAACTGCATCCACAGATTTCTGAATTTCTACTGATCCTTGGACCATAAGGTTTAGCCATATTGTGATGCTGGTTGGTATTGAAAATCTTTCTTTTTTCCTTTTTTTAATTTGTTATTCTTATGAGAAATAGGAATTATGCCCGTAATGAATGAAACTTCTGTTAAAAAGTCATTGTTCTGCTTCTGTTTTTTGTTTTTTCTCTTTTTTTTTACAGTGGCCTATCTTGTAATATTCCATATTCTCTTTGTGCTCTTTGTGTGGACGTATTGGAAGTCTATTTTCACTCTCCCCGTACAGCCGGGTAAAAAGGTAAGAGTCCTAGCACTTTTCATTCATTGCAGAATGACAGCAGGGGTGCTGAAGAGAACTCACGGATCCTTCAGTCTAGTCGATCTGGACAGCTGATCACATTTCTTAACGAGGTGGAAGGTGACCTAGAGTTGTCCATAAAAACTGAATAATGTACTGTTCTGAGAATGCTTTAGGTCCGCAAAGATCGTGGTTTAAATCCGAGAGGGTGTGACCTTGTAAAGCTGTCCTTCCGGGTGCTGCAGGAGCGATAGGATTGTTCCTGTTGAGGAGAATAGGATTGATGATTGTCAGCTCCTGTATTTACAGCGGTGTTGATCTCGAAGCGTTTCACACGTTGCAAGCCAAGTCCTGAGCTCCTTCCTATCCTCACTGGAGTCTCCTGAGTGAGGACCTCCCGTTCTGGCTTTCACTCCTGCTGGAAGATGTCACAGCGCAGGTGGAAACGGGTGCTTTTGTGATGGTAGTGGAGCGTCTCGATCTCTTGAACCAGACTGTTGTGGTGCGTACGTGGACATCCAGCGTCCCACAGGAGCCCAGCATTGCCTGCTCTGCTGGGAGCCCTTGCCCGGCTGGAGTGAGGCTCTTTGTAGCGGTGCAGTTTGCTTCATTTGTCAGACTCTTTCTTGCGAGTGAGGAGTAGAAGGATTGTTTTCCTTTCAAATACGCTGAGGTTCTGCCGCCACCGGTCTGTGGCAGTGAGGACTGCGGCCATGTGCACAGCGCAGGGCTTTGGATTTGGTGCTGGCTGTATGTGTAGCTCCAGTAGCACCAGTCCTTCTACTCCCTGGTCAGCAGCATCAGGAAAGATGAATGTAATGATACGCTACGGTAACCGTGACAAAAGTAGATTGTTTCATGAATAGTTAAGGGTTTGAGGGTTTTTTCTTTTTTTTAACATAGGTGGCTTATTTTAGAAGAAGAGTATGATTTAGTTGTTTGGGCACAGGGCAGTCAGAGGCAGATGTTTGTTTCAATTCTTTTTCTACCAAATATTTACTCTTTCATCTTGCTCGTATTGGTGGATATTTTTTTGCATTTTGTTTTATCTCTCAATGAAATGCTAATCAAACACTGTGTTTGGAGCGGTGGAACGAGGATTATATTTGTGTGGTACATGGCTATAATCTGATCCTAATTACAAGAATGTAAATTTATAAATAACAATTAATCCCAGTTTTAGAAGCATAAAACCATGGCTGGTGACAGGTTCCTGCTCACAAGTGTCCTGTAGTGTTACTCATGAAAAATAGTAGTCTAAGATAGTAGTAGTAGCAATTTGAGTACGTTGGTTTGTGATCCTTGATTTAACTTACTGATTATCACGTAGTATTGTGGCAGTCCAGCACTTGCTGTCTCTCATTGTCTTCTTAATGAAAATGTTTTCTCATTAGATTAACCTCATTAGAAGGAGCAGGAGGTAAAATTGTGTCTCGACTTGCCTGTATTTGAGATACTCTGCTACCCGTGGGTAACTGCTCCTCTTGTGACTTCTGCTTCTAGTACCACATGTCCTACGCTGACCAAGAACGCTATGAAAACGAAGAAAGGCCAGAGGTGCAGAGGCAAATACTCGCCGAAATTGCAAGGAAGTTGCCGGTGTACACAAGAACGGGGAGTGGAGGTCAGCGAAGCTGGGGGCTTTGTTTCTCTGAATCTGTCCAAGCACGCTGAGTAGCGTATGCTGGCAGTCCAAACCAAAACGGGATGTACGTGAAGTCTGAGGACATGTGGAAGCCAGGGAGGGGTGTACGGTTTTGTTTTCCTGCTTTTAAGCGGGTTGGGTGCTTTGCAGTGAGGATTGTTCCCTGCATCTGCAAGTCTCCGGCACAATGACGAGCATTGCTTCTCTGAGGGTGACCTGGCGGCAAAAGTCAGCTGCAAACACACTCAACTTTGAAGCGATAGAGGAAGGAACATGAATAGATAGGAAATGAGCAGAGTATTAACACGTGACAAAAGAACGCTTTTCTGGCATTTGGTATTAATAGATCTTTAATTTCAGGGATTCGATTCTGTGACAGATGCCAGCTAATAAAACCTGACCGATGTCACCATTGTTCCGTTTGTGCGATGTAAGTTACTGGATTGTTTTTCACTGAAGTGAATATAGTCACCCCTGAGCGATGCAAAGGGGCTGGTCCTTCCTGTCTCTTCACACCCAAGGGGAGCCCAGTCCCGCTGTTCTAGCTGCACTCAACAGCGCGTGTTCGTGTTGGCAGCATCAGCATTTCGTTTCTGCTGTTTGTGGCCCTGAGGTGTCTGCAGTTCCACACCTGCACCTGAATCACTGTTAAGTTGCTAGAAAATATGTCATCTAGCGAGAATTACCTGGTTACCATTAACCAATCTCCCTTTTCTCTTCTTTGTCCTTTTGCAGATGTGTGCTAAAAATGGATCATCACTGTCCGTGGTACGTCCTCGACATCAGTTTGTAGTTTTCCGAGCAGAGATGCTGTCACATACGTTTCTCCCACAGAACAGCGTTCTTTTACCTCTCTCGTTTTAGAGTAGGAGGAGGAATTTATAAAATAATTACACTTTGAAATGGCCTGAAGTGTTCGATGTTTTGAAAGACACGTCATTCATGTTTGTTCCATTAACGACACGTAAAGAAGCTGTTCTGTTGATGGGAGTTAAATCTACCTGCTAATTCACTGCAACCATTATTCCAGTTGTAGAGGGACTTCAGCCTGGCTGTTAGTTCTGGGAACAGAGTGGGTTCAGCCTGCAGTCGCTCTGTGACCCGTTCACCCATGGTACCAACTTCAAACCAGGACCCAGAAATACGAACTGGCCTTTTGCTTGGCACAGCCACAACTCTGCAAGGGGCAAGCCCCGAGACTCCTGTGCCCCGGC
>NW_010426518.1:12798-23947 GCF_000710305.1 Buceros rhinoceros silvestris | reverse complement strand
CTGGCTTTTGGCTTGGCCCAGCCACAACTCTGCAAGGGGAAAGCCCCGAGACTCCTGTGCCACGGCCTTGTGCCGCTGAGGGGAGCCATGTAGTGCCGACATGGTGCTGGATCATCGAGAGGGTTAATAACCCCCTGACCTGTCGTGCTGGTTCTGTCACACCCTGTGCTGTCCCTACCCTGACCGCGCCTTTGCTTTTCTTCTCCAGGGTGAATAACTGCATTGGGTTTTCCAACTACAAATTCTTTCTGCTGTTCTTGGCCTATTCGTTGTTGTATTGCTTGTACATCGCTGCCACGGTCTTCAAGTACTTCGTTAAGTATTGGACAGTAAGTCGTGACTTCTGGTCACTTTTCCAGATCCTGTGGGTCTGGGGGGTTTTAGTCACTCTTGGCGCTGTTTGGGCTTTCAGCAGGGGCTGTGCTTCTTCCGTACGGTGTTTTCCTGGGCCCTTTTTTGAGTATAACTCACATTTTGCGTCTCATGCTCAAAGCGAGAAGCAAATAGACTTTAGGAATTCCAAATTGCAGAGTCAGCTTCTGGCAAAGAAGTTCTATTCTTTTCCTGTTCTTGTCTTTGCACGTTTGTATCCCAGAATCTTTGGTATTGAAGTGTAATATCCCGGCACTGATCTGTACGTGTTTACTGATCAGAAAAATAAGGTCAAAAATCCCCATTCATTTTCTGATCCCCACGTGACTCCTTTCTCCATTTAAAAGTCAACCGAAATCAAATATGTTTCATATTCAGTTATTGATGGCCCTTCCTATGCAAGCGATGACAGCTGACAGTCCCAGTAAGAGACTGGCCTCTTGCCTCTAGGGTTTTTCTGCCCCCTCTGCTGGAACTCAGTGTGACCACCTTTAAGTAACTTAACCTTGATGTGTGGTACTTTATTAGTTTCCCCTTGTTTTAGTGGCTTACGACATACATAAAATGTCTCTGGGGATGCTTGTGGGGCACCAGCAGGTTGTTCCCTGTGCTAAGGAAGGTGCAGAGACTTGAGCTCTCCTGGGTGCAGGAGGGGGAATGAACCGCAGCACTTCGGTGTCTCCTCTTGCTTTTTATAGTGAGGTGTGAGTGCTGGGTGGGCAAGTCTGAGAGCACCACCTAGGATTTTGAGAGAATATCTTTCTTCTCCCAAGGAACAAAGAATCCCCAGCTTTTCTCTCTTCCTATCACTTATTCTGTGTTGCTTTCCTTTCCAGGGTGAACTGACTAATGGACGTTCCAAATTTCATGTCCTTTTCCTTCTCTTTGTGGCGATCATGTTCTTCGTAAGCCTTCTGTTTCTCTTTGGCTACCATTGCTGGCTCGTTAGTAGAAACAGATCTACTTTAGGTAAGGCTCACGTGTCTCCTCTTTAAGTAAGAGACACCAAAAGTGCTGTAAGAAGAAATAAAGAAATACATTTATGTTCTACCTCAGTACAATCCCACTGGATATGAGGGAGGAAGATTTAAGGTCTTGGTAGAGTGCTGCAAAATTTGTCACTTCAGATGAGCTGCGTGTGTTAGCTGGAGTGACCAAAGCTTTGTTAGGGAAACAAGAGCCTCAAAGTGTAAATGTCCGATTACAAACCCGTTATGTAGACGCATGGCTACCTTTGCTGAGAAATGAGTGCAGCTTTTCAGGAGTAATGGTTCCTTATGTTCATATGCTTGAGAGCACCCTAAACCAGCTTAGTGAGAAACAGTGTCCGACTTCATGGAGAAAGACAAAGTAGTGACTGTAAAACCAGCAAATGAAAGTCTCCAGCAGTAGAATTTTGTTGAGTGATTTCTTTATTGTTCCTCTGGTAAACATTGTTCAATTTTTAAAGCTTTGGGATAAAGTTTTATAACAGAACACACATTATCACGAGTTTGAGCAAACATTCAGATTTTGTGTGGTTATCAACTTTAAAACGTATTTCAGAGGGCACTGAATCCCGTCTGTTCCAAAACATCAGAGCTCTGCAGCAGTGTAGCAGATAAAATTGTTTCAGGTGCGCTCAGATTCTCCTCTCCTCTCTTGTCTCACAGTAACGGAGGATCTATTTGCATATGTTTGTTCCTAATGCTTGTTCATTATCCCATTAATGAATTGAGGCCGTTTAAATCTCCAGTGCCTCTTCTGAAATATGCATTGAAGACCAACCTACTTACTTCTGCAGGATTGTTAGTCAGGAATTTCTACGTGCTGAATTTCCACAAGTCTCTGCCAAGGCCTTTTAACTGTTCTCTAGGTTAAACAAACCGTTTGTAGCTCAGTCTGACGGTTCCACGTGGTTCACTTGCAAGCCCAACCTTTACAGGCTTGAAAAGTGAAAAAACCCTCTTCTTTTCAAACCTTGTGTAAAGCTGGTTTGTAAAAACCGTATTGTCTTCAGATGGCTACAACATGCACAGTCCTGTTTCAGAGCGTTTGGCCTTGATTTTCCTTTTTTTTCACTGAAATTGCATCTGTGCGTAGAGGCTTTCTCGGCTCCAGTGTTTCAAAATGGCCCAGATAAGAACGGATTCAATCTTGGCTTTGTAAAGAACCTCCAGCAAGTGTTTGGAGAAGAGAAGAAGCTCTGGTTACTACCCATTGCCTCTAGGTAAGTAATGATCAGCGCTCCACGCCGATCCGCTTGACCGAAGGGACTGGCTGGTGTGTTCCGCCTGTGGTTGTTGCTGGGCTGGCCGCTGGTGTGCACCGCTGTAAATGCACAACAAACACCCACACCCGCTGTGGTAGCGCTGGTCACCGGAAGTCTGGAAGGGCAACTTGCTGTGGTATAAATTGCTCCTTCTGCAGAAATATTCTCCTTAGTTCCCCCTCGCTTCTAGCTGCCCATGAGATAATTTGTTCTTGGGATTTTTTGCATCTAAATGGCTTGATCGAGTTAGGCGTGTTGAAGGTCTGCTGGAAATGACTTCATTCCAGGCTGCAGGTTTGCACTTCCACTCTCTAAAGAGCCTGAAGGAATTGAGACCAAAACTACTTGCTAGTAAAACCAGGTATTTGGGCTGCCACAAAAATGAACACAGTATTTTTTAAAACTTTAAAACTAATTCTAAGTAAACATTGAAAACACAGATAGAGTTTGCAGATAAACACCTAGAAATTGTCATCCTTCAGTGTCTGTCTCTGCCTTTCCCCGTGCAGCCAGGGTGATGGACATTTCTTCCCCATGAGAGCTCTGTCTGAAGCTCAGAATCCTCTCCTAGCAAACGAAGAGCAGTGGGAAGACGATGGAATAGAGGAGGAACCTCACGGTAAGGTGACACTAAAGGAAATGAGATGTGTCTTGACCTGCAGGGACGAATGGATGAATTGTAAGAGCTAATCAAATCAGGTTCTGTGGGCTGAGTCCTTGGGCAGCTCTGACCGAACTAGTGAACTAAAGACTAAAAACAGACTGAAAACAAGCCCTACTTTGGAGTCAGCTCTTCCTGGTTTGTAAAGCTTTCTGCTTGCAGGTAAATGAGCTGAGAGGTTGTTCCACGTTGCAGAGGAATTGAGGTTTCCACGAGCCGGGTGTATTTATATGTAAATGTTGCTGCATGCAGCACAGTTATTGGAGACGTAAAGCTGTGCCTGTAAAAACGATCAGATTTTTTTATTTAAGGTGCATTTATCCTCTGAGAGTTTGTGAAAACCTGCAGGCAAACACCTGACCGCAGGGCTGCGGTGAGGAAGCAGCTCGATGCGGTGTTTGCTCAGCTTTATTGCTCGAGTAAAGAAGTTCATTCAGCTTCGCTGCCTGCCTGGCTGGGTGCTGAGAGCAATGCCAGGTGCCCTGGCGCGTTGGTACGCTGCGTTTGATGGGTTTCTAAATGGAAATGTTCCTTCTCCGTGCTGCATGTCCTGCTGGAACAAAGGCTTTATGTGTATATCTGTTCTTTGATGATTTTAGATGGATCCAAAATGAGTTTAACGATTTTTACTGTTGCTTTTATCTCTTTGAACTTGCTTTTTATTCTCTGCGTATACATCTCCAGGCTTTGGTCTCTGGAGAACACAGTCAGAATGTCAGGGGCGTGTCAGAGACCCCCGTTACCATCTTTAAGGGTTCAGGAATCCTGTCAGCAAGTTAAGCAAGGGCTCATATTTTTTTCCCCATGGAGGAAGGATGCCATCCACAGGTTCCCTTGAAAAGAAATGTGATAATCTCACTCTTCTTTTCCCTTTAATAGTGGAAGTGTTAATTAATTCTCAGGTTACTCTAATTAGTGGATTGAGCAAGTATATCTGGAGAACTAAATAGCCTTGGTTAAAGGGGATCACGGAACCATTCCGCGGGGACATTGTTATTTGCACTGTGCAACGAGCTCTTGAATCCGAAGAGCACAGTATCTGCTGTGCAGTACCTGCAGCTGTTTGTTCAGGTTATTCCGCTGCAAAATAAACACTCTGTGGTTTTTCCACTTCATGTTCTGCTGGGAAAATACACTCTAGGATTTTGTCAATAGGAGTAAAGAGACTCATTTCGGCTTTTCTTCCGATTAACCGCTTTAATTAGCTCGTATTTGTGACAAATTGGCTTTAAAAATAACTAAATGTGGCATCTCTGTGTATTGTTTATGATGCTTAAAAGAACTCCTTTAAGAATGACTCAGAACTTCGTCCAACTTTCGCAAAGTATCAATTCTCTGAATAAAAACCTAGTTCTGAAGTATGAAAACGTTTGCCAGCGAGATGATATTTGCCCAGATCAGACCCCAGAATCTGAATCTGGAGTTGATATGAAGTCCCACAATTTATAGTGCTCATAAAATAAATGACATTTACAGGCAGTTGGACTAGATGGTTGTTGTAGGTCCCTTCCAGCTGGAATACTCTGTTCCTCTACTCTTTCTCTGAGAAAATAGTTTGTAATCTTATTCCAAGAAGCTGTAGAACTGTAATATCGGTAAAATTAGAACCTCTTACTATAGCCAAACATTTTGCAGTGTCTGTGAGGTAAAGGTGGGAGCTGGAGATTAAAAAAAAAATGCCCTAGATAGGGATCTTTTAACGCTCCTTGTTTTCTCAGTGCTGCTTTCCTTTTTGTAAGGCACCAGAAATGAAGGTCTGCAAGCTTGGAGTTTTCACTTTCCATGTTACAGAGGAGAAGTAAACCAGTATAGTTTTCTACTAGAAAAGCCTGAAATATTCCACTGTATCTGAAAGATCTTTATTTGTCTTGTGGCTTTTAAGTGTGTGACACAGTTACGAAGTGGATCAAGCCAATAATAGAGTAATCTCAGTTGAAAACCAGATCTTCAGTTCTCTCTGACAAGTGGTTGTCTATTTTTATTTGGAGTGATTCTTGAAGACACGCTCCCATACTCAGTGAATAATGCATTCTCAGTGAGAGAACCAGACTGACTGACCTCTAACTACTTTTTTTCATTGTGTAGATTCTGGTGAAGCTCCTTCCCTTGCCATAGAGAGGGAGACATAGCACTTGGAAAACGCCGCAGTATAAAGCTTGCTCCGAAAGGTCAGTGTTTATTTCCTCATTGTCTTCAGAGCAGCAGCCCTGCGGGGAGATGGGTCGAACGGGTTCTGCCCCGCGGTGCTCGGGCAGGGTCAGCTGCGTGCTGGAGGCTGCGGGGTGCAGACCTTCACGCTGCCTTTGGAGCGGTGTGGCCGTGACCCTCACCAGAGGGTGCATCATGTTGATGCATCTACGCAGGGCAGTATTTCACCAGTAAATATCCTCCACCTTGTCCAGAAGGATATTAAGAGAACCTAAACTGGTGGCTATCCAGTAGCCCTGGGCTGGGTGTTGACGCTATTAACACAAGAGCCGAAAGCACGGGGACGATACAAACCTGGCAGATCCACTGATAGATAAGGCAAGAAGGACTCTTGCCACTAACTGGTACAGTTACAAGATTGAAAGTCTGTTCAGTGGTTCGTGAAAGGTGTGGGAAGGTGCAGACAGTCTTAAACCGAAGGTGAGAACAGCCAAGCTGCAGTTAGGGATGACCAGGAGTAACTTGCAGGGCCCACGTCAGCTGCTGTGCTCTTAGCTGTGGATTTTTCTCATCCCAGAGCAACTCGGGTACAACAACAGATGCTGCAGTTTGGGGAAGATGCTGCTACCAGGATGTTCACTGGTCTGTAATCAGTTCTGGTTCCATAACCGTGGGGAGATACCCCGCACACGTGCTGCTGCAGTAAGCTGCCAGCTGGGTCCTCTTCAGCCTGCGACTGAGGCGGGTTCCAGGAGCAGCCTCTGCTGTCCCACTCACGGGAGGGGACCAGGCAGACAGAAATTGCCCCTCTCTTTTCTGTGGGCGCTGAATGACTGTGGTGTGTGCCAAAGCCCTGCTATCCACACACGAACAGGGCAGTTTTATAAGGCTGTTTCTTGCCTGTTGTAGATGTGATTCCATTTTCTTCCACTGAGAAGAAAAACCCCCAAAGAATTTTTCCGGCGATAGCCAGGGAGGCAGTGTCAAGCTGCTAGTCCACTGAGGGAGTGAGAACCCAGCGTTTTCCCTGCACGGCTTGAAGCCGGTGCTCAGAGCCGAGGTCAGACAGAGCTGTCTGTTGCTCAGAGACCAGTGCTTAGAGCTGTGTGTTCTTTATTGAAATTTCAGCTTCCCTCTCAGGAGTCAACGTCCCTTCTCTTGGCATGGACTTCAGCTTCGAGGGGCAGCAAACAAGTGCATCTTCAAGATGAGGAAACATCATGGAGTATCATCTGATGGGCATCTGCATTCTAAAGTGCTTCTCCAGGAATCCTGCTACCCAGATGGTCCAAGGCTTTATAAGTTTCAGTTACAGAGTGAACAGAACAGTTTTATAGAGTGATTCTGGCCAATCTTTCTGGCCTGCTCTCTTTATTTTATAAATAATATATATTTTTTATTCAAAACCGGTAAGAATATTGATGCGAGTGCGTCTCTAAAGGCCTTTTCATTTTGCAAACATCAGGGACTCGAGTTCTTGAAATTCTTCCAAGCCATAATATTCTTGGGGATGGTATTTATTTTGAGACTGATTCTCCAACTTTCTCTGACAAGTTCTAACGTGCTTAGAAGTTCTGAGGAGTTCTGAGTCAGCTCAACTCGATGAGAGACGAATCCACTGAAATTTGGCACTAAATTGATAGTTGGATTTAAGTGTGTTGAAAGGAAAAGTGCTGAACATGCATATACACATGTGCAGCTGGATATGACAATAAAATACTCGCATTGCCAGTATCAAGGTTCAAGAATATTGTGGCCATAGATTTTTTTTGAGTGTAACAGTCTTAGAGTTTGACTTATAGCGCCCTTTAAGCCCAGTGTTACTTGCAGGCACCTAAAATGCAAAAGGGAACTTGTCACAGTGCAGTTTGCATTAATTCCTAGGGCTAAAAGACCAACTCATTCCTGGATCAGTGCTTGATGGAAATTGTGGGTTTGTGAAGTCAGAAAGGAAGATGGAAATTTGAAACACATGAGTTGGAAACATGCACTGAAAGTTTAGCTCTGACAGTCGTGTTTGGAGTTTACGCTCCACAGGGGTAGTTTTAGTCCCATAACGCTGAAGAGACAGTACTGAATTTATTCAAACTTCTTCCTCAGTAAAAGTATTGGCTGGTGGTTTAAAGGGGTTCCAGCACAATGAGGTGAACAGATTTTTCCTTCGTTTCGCTCCGTTTGCGGTCAAAGGAATGTGTCGCTGGTTTGTCCTGTGCGACGGAACTGAGGATTTGCTGGCAGGATGATCCGCATTGTTCTAGACCTGAGTCTTTTTTTATCTGCATGATTCAGACCTGGCAACTCCATCACTCACGTTCAAATTAGGTGCATGCTCCAGGTATCCATATGTTGTCTTTAAGGCGATTTCTTACCATTTTCTATCTCCTTTTTGTGTTTATCGGCCCGTTTGTGTTGACAGTGAGTACAGGGGCAGTTGTGCACGTCATGAGAAACTACCCACTAAGTCTCCGTTTGGTGACAAAGGTCCTGCCTACGTCCTAGATCCTTTTTCCTCCGTTTTCTCTGCCTCTGCTACCAGTGGAAACGCGTTTGTGAGACAGAAGAGAGCCCTGAGGAGACTTTCTGTCCCTAAGAGTGGACATTTAACTGCCTGGTACAAACCGTGCGCTGCAGACAGGTTTCTTACACACCAGCCTCTGTCGTTCGGTGCAGAAAGGCAGCCACCGCTGTGGAGTGTCTTGTGGCTGACATTTCGTGGGTAGGAGTCGAGGTCTCCCAGGCTTCGGGCAGGTTACTCTCCCTTCTCCTCAGCACGGTGCTGAGCACTGAACGTTCCTGCTTCACCCACGTCTGTTGGGTGGTTCTGTCATCTGTTGAGTACTGGAACTATTTTTCCCATCGATCTAAACCCGCATTTCTAATGTGAATCCCGTGGTGGGCCTCAGGCGGTGTTTGGTGAAAGGTGGCTGTAGAATCCATCACCTCCTTCCTGGCAAAGTGTCTTCTGGAGGGGGACCTCAAGGGGACGATAGCAGTAAACACGACAGGACGCGTGCAGGAATTCAGCACCAGCAGAGCTGGTCTTTGTGCCTTCTAAAACTCTAAATCCCTTCTCTAGAAACACAGCAAGAGGGCTTAAAGGTTTCCAAGGACTTGCTCTTATTCAGTAACTTTTCTTGTAACTAGTTGTGGCTGATTTTTCCCTTTCCTTAAAAGCAGCTCAGCCGCACGTGGTTATAACAAGCTCTTGTCCACGTAGGAACAAGAAATGGTTTGGTCGCTTCAGAACCACTTCCAAACGGTGTTCACATGCCAGGTTTTTGAAAGCTTCGGAATGAAACGTGAAACAAACACAGGTGTATGAAAATGAGGCGGAATACGGATGAAACACATGTCCAAGTGCCCGACCAAGCTCCGTGGTGTTCTCTTCCGCCCCGACGCTGAGATCCAGGCAGCGTAAAGGCAGTAATTCAGGCTGCACCCCCTGCTACCTGTGGCTTTAAAGCTGGGCTGCTCTTTGCTTTCTGAAATGACTTTTTTTTCTTTAGCTCCTGAAAAAAAGTTGCATGCAAAGAATGTGATAAAGGCAGGATGCATAAAATCCTGTCGGGTATGCCAGGTGAGTGCAGGGGAAAGGAGAGGTTCCTCTGGCTGGCCATAGTCCCTGCTGCAGGTGACAAAAGAGAGAGAACAGAAACGTGTTCAGCTGAGAGGGGGTAGTTTTGGTAACACCCCAGTAGCTCTGGAAGGGGTACACCCACCGCCACATCTCCTTTGTTTTCGGCAGGCAGGAGTAATTACGACTGCAGCGACCACCAGCATCGCAGGTGTCGGAGACCCCCAGGAGCGTCTCTGAGAGCGCTGAACGCAGCCATGGTTTCGTCAGCGAAATCAGGGCACAGAAGTGTGAGGGTTCAGCCCCGGTATGGCACGTTCTGCCTTGCCTGTGGGTTGTTTGTACTTCAGTGTTTTACAGCTGCATTTCACGTCCTTCGTGTGCGGGAGGACTTTCTCCGTTACAAGCAGCTTTTCCGAGAGGGTGGAAGAACAAACGGTCACTCTTGCTGGATTTGACTGAAACCAGCTGCTCTGTTTCATCCCTGTGCTCCCAGGTTAATGCTCCAAAATAACTGACCACTAACAACCACCTCCTCACCTCTCCCCTTCCGTTTAGATGCACTGTTCTCTTTTAAAAAAATAAATAGAGAAACATCATATTGATGTTTCTGCTGACAGTATCGCAGCAAGTCCTCTCCTCCCCGCCCGAGTCCGAGGAACTTCAGGGACTTCTGGAAGCCTCGCTGCGCTGCCCGCTGGGTTTGTCTCTCGCGGGGTCGGTACAGCGTGGGTTTGGGGTAGGTTCCTTTGAACGGGCCGCGGTACTGCGTGTTTGTAGCAGGCTGGTCCCAGCACACGTAGTACTGTCATTGACAAGAGCCGGGGAGCTCCTGTCAGCAGGGATGTTTCCTTCCTGCCACACAGCAGCGCCTCCGTGGGCTGTAGTTTAGTTCTGGGTGCTGCTGTGGACTGAAAGCACAACTTAGTGTTAGTTACCAAACCTGATACGTAATGTCTGTAACGTAGTATGAATGTAAAGTGTCAGGGAGGGGAAAAAAGAGAATTTACCTTTTCTTCCCCAACTTTCAATGTAAGGAACGATGAGCTGAGCTGAGCTCAGGGACCCGCTGTGTCCCGCGCAGTCACTACGCCAGCAGGACAGATTTACTGCTCGCAGGGCCTGGCTCATGCTCCTCAGCGTTGGGTTAGTGCCGCTGACCTCGTGTATTAAACCAGAATTACTTAACTCAAAGGGTCACATTTTCATTTCAGTGACTCCTGTGGTACAAACTTTTGAAGTCGATCCATCGTACTTGAAAATACCTCGATTTTATGGCTATTGTTCCAACTCTATCAGCTTCTGTTGCAGAAATAATCTCGTTCTGCAGCCCTCAGTGAAAGTGTTCACATGGTAGAGCAGCTTTCGTCATGAAAAGTGTCGGTCTGTGGAACCGCTTGGCAGCGACAGGCAGTGCCAAGTTGTGGCATTGCCACGTTTTCTTCCTGCCTGATGCTTTTCCTGGCCGTTACCACTGAGGTCATACCCACCGTGGTGCAGTTTTATTCTTCTTGTCCTTCTTCCATCTCCCTTTGAGAGTCTTTCCTCTTTCTCCTGAATGTACAGTGAAAATACTACCAGCTTTCAGCAGTTTGCGCTGGGATTTTGGGTGCTCTGAAGGTGAATAGGTGTCAGTTGAACCAGTTGTGCCACATATTTTATTTGTGACTAATCCCCATGTTTGTCAGGTCCCAGTTGTGATTCTCATCACTCACAGCTCCGCTTGTTTTGCTCTGAGCAGTGGGATCAGCTTCCTGCATCGCTTTTCTCTCTTTCCTACAAATCTTATTTTCTAGCTTCAGTTTGGAACGTGAACCTTGTGAAAAAAAATGTCAGTTTACATTTCGGACCTGAGGCTGTACATTGGTTATGCTTCAGTGCTGCTTGAAATAGATTTTCCTGTATGAGGTTTTATGATTTACGGTGGCTTTGTAAAACTTCAGTGGACAACAACCAATGTTTAAAAAAAAAAAAAAAAGTAGAAGAGTTAAAGAGGAGGAAAAAGAGAAACCCCAACAAAAAGGGCAGAGGGATCATCTTTACTGCTGATTCCAGTTGTGCTTACAGAGAAATGCCCGGGGCGTCAGATGCTGGTACCAGACAGCTCGTGTAACAGGCGGCTGGTTTACCTGAAGACATTCCT
>NW_010426518.1:6153-12709 GCF_000710305.1 Buceros rhinoceros silvestris | reverse complement strand
TGCTCTCTCAGCACTTAATAGACTTGAACTTTCCTTGGGCTAAACCTTGGGCTAAATCAGGGGAAGCCAAACAGAAACCGCAGCCCTCCCCATCCCCGCTGTGAGCTGGGGACGTGGGTGCTGCGCCTGCCCAGAGCCGCAGCTCCTGCCCGGTTCCGCAGTCCCTTTGGAAGAGAAGTGAGACTCCGGCTGGTGTGTTTATTGGTTTTGCTGCCTTTCTCTGGTGGATCCGGGAGCCTCTGGGATGTGCAGAGAGAGAGAGAAATTCCTTGTATCAGCATCTGGAGTCGTGGTGGTGGCAGGAAGCCCCAGGCTGGCGCAGAGGTGGCCTCCCCTGAGGAGGAGGAAGGACTGTCATGACTCAGCTTGTGCAGGAGGTGGGTGGAAGCTGTTGTGCTGCTTTGGATTAACCCCACGCGTGGGTGTTCTGCACCATCACATCAACGCATGGCTCCTGCTGCACTCACCGACAGCCCGAGCAGGAGCTGGGCTGGGTGATTCCACACCACACGGCTGGAGCAGGGAAGCTGCTCACAGCTCCCCTTCTGCTGGTAACGTACAAAATAGAAGATAAAACTTAATTAAATCTCAGGATCAGGTAATGGCAGACCTGTTGGTGTTGGAACCCAGCATCAGGAGGTTTTGGTCTGGCTTCAAGCGAGTGGGCAGGACTGGGCAGGAAAGTGGGGTGGAACAGGACAGCAACTGCACGAGCTGCTCTGGGATCAGGCGGCTCCGTTTGAGAGCCAACACCCTCCCTCCCTGCCCGGTCAGAGCTCCCTGGGTGGAAACCACTGCAGCCTAACACCCCTTTTATCTCGAGGACGGCTGCCGTGGCGGGCTCGGTGCCAGGAACAGCCAAACCACTGGAAATGGGAACATCCATCTCATGGTACTGGTTTGTCAGGACACCCCGCTGCTCTCTAGGTAACCAGTATGGCCCAGCACGGGTGGTGTAAGGCTCTCGTATACAGCCAGTGCTAAGGACGTGCCGCTCAGAGCTGGGTTGTTAATACCGATTCCTCCCCCCTCAGTTTCTATTGGAAGTGAATGTTTTCCAGGGAATGTCACAACCTGTCTAACGACATTTGGGGTGTTGAGTCGGGCTTAGTTTGACGCTGCCACCGGCCTCGACACTTTTGATATCAAATGGGTTTTTACAGAAGCTTTGGATACTCGTTTTTACTGTCCGAGAACCCCCCTAACCTCGCTACGAGTGCGTTGTGCGCGTTTCTCTGGCGGTTTCTAGGTGTTTGTACGGTTTCTACAGCCGAATACCCTGTACGTGCTGCTTTGCCGTTTTCTATTGCGGTTTCTACTCGGGAGCCTGCGCGGGTTATGCTGTACTGCAGGCACAGACTGCATTAAACCCAGGCTTGCCTGATTTGGTACCCTTGTGAGTGGTTCTTTCTGCGACTGAGCCGACGCTCGGGCTAAACGTTCTCTCTTGGGGAGCCTTTGACACAACTTGAATTATGTGAAGTTACCGCTTGGAGTGGGGAAGGTTCTTTACGTGTGTCAAAACCAGCGTCGCGGAATGCTGCCCATTGAGGCACGAGGTGCGGGTTGGGGCAGCTCCCGCCTCAGCGTTCCGCTTCGCTGGTGAGAGGTACGAAGCACCTGACGTGTGGTGACGTCCTGTAATCCTGCACTATGTAGAATGTGAGTATATTTTTAAAATAATAGTTTATTGTCCTTATCTATGGATTTTCCCGAAGTTATAGTCTGTTTATTGTGCACGTGGTGCCAGGGGATTTAAAGCCGAAGAAAGAAAGTATTTGGCTGCAGCTTTATCTTTAATCTGGTCGGTACAGTGACTGCACTGAGCATTTTGAACAGGTGCTAAGCCACGAGGGCCCCATTCGTCCTGATGACTTTAAGCCCTGTCGCTCTGCGAACAGAGCTAGGAATTGAGTTCCACATTTATGCCACAGCTCCCCTCTCTGTAACGGGGTTAGCGATGCCCCTTCACCCGCACAAGCTTTAAGAGCCAGAACCTAAGTGCTGTACGTGCAGACAGCGCTGCTCCCGCCCCCAGCTCTGGGAGCACCCGTCGGTTTGGGAGTGCTGGGAGTGGCTGGACCAGCTGACCTGGAGTGACGGAAACGTTACCAGGAGAAATTAAGTACAAAGCTTTCTGATTTAATTGTTTTATTTTGCCCTTGCAAGCAGCCACAAGACAGGCTCTGGAAGAATAAATAAGTTAAAGCAGAGAGTGTAGCAATTTATACAACCCCGATGCTGAGATGCTTGACTGTACTGACAGCTCTGCTCCTGTCCCAGCCAGGGCTCAGGCAGTGACTGACACAACTAATCCGAGTCAAGTATTTCCTGCTTTGGCCAAAAAGATTTTTAAACATGCCCTCAACCAGCTCAGCAATAAAAAAAAACATAGAAAAAACTCCTCTCGTAACATCATATAGTCGTATCTGTTTGTTGTGTGTCAGTCCGTTCCAAAATACTTCTGTCCAAAGTGTGTTGGTGCGACAGGATGCACTTCCGTCGTTAAAATGGTGATCTCGGGGAACTCCTGGATGATGGATTTGGCACCTTTTGAGAGAGGCAAAGGCAGTCATGACTTAGAGCCCGTTTCTGCACCACCTGCTAATTTACGAGGAGCAGAACTCCGTAGGTAAGCCAGGCTCTGCTCTTCCATCTCCGCTGCATGTCTCTGCCTTAGCTGACCGTCTAGGAACAAAAACTTCCCAAATTCTGTGGGTCCCTTTTTTGGGTTTTCTTACCTGGCTTTTCCTTTTCTTTACCACACTCCCCGTCTACTCCCCAGAGTGGCTGCAGACTGCCAGGAATAACTCTGCAGCTCAGCTGACTTTTTTCACGGTGATTTCTTGGCCAATTTTTAAAACAACACACGAGATCCATTTTCCTACCTCCCAGAAACCGACGTTCCTGTTTTCGATCCCCTTTTCCCAGGTAAGATCTCTTGACGTGCAGACGGGACAGTCTGCAGCCTCGCCGCCCTCACGCCTCTTACAGAGCTGGCGTTCTGGTGGCTGACCAACCCCACACCGCCCGAGCCGCTGCGGGGCTGGCACCGCTCCGAGCTGCGGCAGCGCCTACCTGCGCTCGCGCTGCCCCCCTCGCACCCCCCAACCTACCGTGCGGAGTGGAGAAGAGGCTCAGCAGGATAATGACACTTGGTTGCACGCCGTGTTCTACCAGAACCTTGACAGCCTCGATGACAGTGTTACCAGTACCTAGAAGGGGGGAAAAGGGAGGTTTTTATTCTTCGCTCCACCCTGTTTGAAGAGCATGTCCTTGGCCATCCCAGAAGGTCCGTGTTACGCTGGTGTGTGACTGAGTGGTCCTTTCTCACTGGAGAACCATCACTGCTGCCTGTTCTGCTTCATCTCTGCTCTGACCCTGACTCTGCCAGGTTTTAAGTGCTGAAGCCGGTGGGTTTTGTGAAAGCCCCGAGGTGAGCAAGCTCGGCCAAACCAGTAAAATGGCAATTGAGAGCTCCATGTGTAGAACCAGGATTAAACCTTAGACTGGGAGAGTCGCTTCATCCCGACAAACTCCTTACCACGCTTACTAGATTGTTTTGGTAATATTAACTCTTTTTACAGTCATTTACTTCTCAGATCATAATAGTGATCAAGAATGTTTTTTAATAGCGTGAGAAAAATACTGTTTGACTGTTTCCTCATGGCAAAATCTGAAAAATAAAATATAGACCAAATCTTAATGTTTGCACCTTTCTCACAAAGGTGGACGTGCCCAAGTGATTTGCTGTGTGTCCACGATGGTGCTGCTAACTGATGACTGTTCTGGCACAGCTGATAAATGCCCAACTGCAGCACCTAAACCAAGCCAAAATCCTCCTCAACCCCCCTGAAATGTGGGGATTTCCCTTTAAATTCAGCACACTCCCTGTTCAGACGGGTCTCACTGCGCGTAGCGGTGGAAGGCACTTACTTAGTATCGGGTACATGAGAAGAACTTTCCTCCTGTAGATGTCTGGTGGAAACTTGGCGTAGTAAACCTTCGCTCGCTGCGTCTCCTCGTCGCTCTGGATCAGGATTTTTCCGATGCGGATCGATCTGCAGCAGTCCCGTAACCCTTGCTCCATCGCCTCTCCTCAAAACGAGCCGCAAAAGACCCAACAACAAAAGGTCACGCACCAAGAAACGGCTCCACTGCGAGATTAATGCTACAGTTAAATAGTCCCGATACTGTACTGGGAGAGTTCTAGAAAGGAGATTTTTTTTTTTCTCACTTCTAAGTGTTAGAAACACTTGAAACTCTTTTCCTTTTTTCTCTGTTTAGACAGAAAACCGAGTCTCCTTGGTGTCACTCAGCTCCCGGGTGTTCGTGTTCCCACACACCAGTGCTGAGCTCTCAAAGGTTTCTGCAGCTTTGGGCAAGACAGGGGGCTTAGAGGTTTCCAAAGTGGTAAATTTGTGCTCGTTCAACAAGCAGGAAGCACCTACCACTCCTCATGATGCTGACTCCGCAGTTCCCCTTCTCAAACCTGACTCCTTCGTACTTGTGTCCTGTGAGAGGAAAGAAACCAGGCGTCAGTGGCAGCGATTGCTCCTTCTGCCCCCCCTTACCGCCCCTTGCGAGGACGCTGATGGAATGACCTTGGTGTGAATGGAACCGAGATGGCCTGAGCACCCAGGGGACGACAGCGAGCGCCAGGTCTCTGGACAGGCGGCACGGTCTGACCTGCACCCTGGATCCTGCAGCCCTCGCACAGGCAGTGGGAACAGGGCCAGAACCACAACTGAGGAAGAACTTGGGCTTTTTTTACCTTCAAAAGTGGCACAGACGTGACCTTTCCCCAGTACGTGTTTTGTAACTCAGGTATCCTCTGAGGATTTTAAAGGACGGATGTGATGCAAAGTAAAAGTCCACAGCGTGTCCCCTGAGAAGCCCGATGCTGCAGGCAGAAGAGTTCCAACTGAAACGTGATGCCACAACGCTGCTGTGGCCTGCTCTGATCGGTGGAAGAGCAAAGCGGGCAATGGCACGTACAGAGGTACGATCATCGGTACCGAGCTCAGCTCTCCTGCTGACGCAGAGACCTAGCAAAGCAACGCTGTCCCAGTGGCTGGGAGGGACAGTGCTCAGTGCAGGTCACGGGAATTCATGCAGAAGCACCTGCTGTCTCAAGGGACTGCTGGAAGAGCCGGGCTGAGGCTGTTTAGCTCCCTACTGGGCCACGGGTGTTGGGAGGGGAGAGCAAACACGCTGGCGGCAGAGCTGGGCCGGGGTCAGACGGTGAGACTCTGCAGTGGGCTATAAGCGAGGGTTGGGAACAGTCTTTTCACCAAGGGGGTGTGAGTGCAGAGGGCAAGGACCAAGACTCTCTTCGCCCGCAGCCAGGGCAGGGGCCTGCTCAGAAAAGAGCTCGGAAGGAGCTGTGCAGCTTCCAAGGGATGTCACTTGCAGGGGACCAGCCTGTGAAACGCTGCACTGCAGAGGGAGGATGGCCATCGATCTGTCCGTGTCCAGCTGACCTGGAGCAGATACGCTGCCAGTGCTCTAGAAGTGAAGTAGCTGCTGTTTCATTTCAAGGGGAGCAAAGGTAAGTGATTGTGCCCCCCAAGTGCCTTCCCAAACTCCAACTAGTGTCAGAATTGAGTGTTTTCAGTCCATCCTTTCTCTAACTAAAAGTGAAGATGAAATGATTACTGCAAAGGGCAGAGGGTGTGAACATACAGAACGTCTGGAACTGCAGATGAAATGCGAGGGGGAGGAGGGCTCGCCCAGTGCACGTGGGGGTTCACAGCACATGCCTGGGCAGTTCCCAAGGAGCTGCTGAGGCACTAAGCAGCCGCCTCTGAGAAATGACCCGTAGGTTTCTTTACAGTTAACAGGAGCGAACCAAAATGACCACAGTGGGTTCCTGTAAAGTCAACACAGCCGCTTTTCAATTCCTGCTTAGCACCACTCCCAGCTGGCCCCAGCTGCAAACGGGTGGATTTAGGCTGCAATGGCAAAACTGTGTGTGCCAAGTACTTTTGTTAATGGGCATGTGAACTGTCATCAGCTCTAACTCAGCACTGCAGCCTCCGCTTCCAGCCCTGCCGAGGGGAGGAGTCACTGCCCACGTACCTGTTGGAGTGGTCACGGTACATTCTGTGTATGGCAGTTGGTTCAGTCCCTCTTCAACCACGAGTCTGATCTGTAGAACCAAAGAGATCCGTCAGCTTAAAGGGATTTGTCATCTATGGAGTGAAGTTACTACGTGTTGGTCGTTCTTACGAGTTCTAGGTGAACCCCTCACAGCCTGCAGCGTCCAAAAGGGTCTCTAAGAAAAGACCGGTGATAGAAAGGGAAACTTCCCCCTCTCTCAGTTCCCCATGAGCTCAGCTCTGAGTCCATTTTCACATGTGTATTTCTATGACTGAACTGCAGTGGAGAGGCCAGAACAGCTCCAGAAGCTGCAGCAACGTAAATGCACCACCAAGTGCTCAAAGACAAGCCAGCAGATGGCAAAAGTGTCACCTTCCAGCGCCTGCCAGCTGTGGTTGCTGTGGGATGCTCTGCCGAGCACCTGCACTTCCCCAGGGTGCAGATGGCCCAGTTC
>NW_010426518.1:5403-6043 GCF_000710305.1 Buceros rhinoceros silvestris | reverse complement strand
AGCAGGAACATCTCTACTGGAGGTGCAGCTAGGAAGCCACACACCCCTCCAGCCTCGAGGGGCCAGAAAACCTCCAGCTCTGCCCTGGTACTGGCTCCACAGAGGCAAAATTTCCCAAACATACTCATCTGACCCCAGAATGATTGTCCGTGCAAGACACGGGTGTTAATGGTGCAAGAATTGTCTCCACTAGCGAGCCAAAGAGTCACAGGCCAGAGCTGCTCAGGGAAACCTACTGCCCAGAAGATGAAACCTGCTCAGCACAACAGAGGATGACGGCAGAAATGAGGCGACTGCTCCTGGGACTGAGCTCGCTTCAGACATGTCAGAAACAGGGCGGAGCAGACAGGAAGATTTTTCCCATCCTTCCATTCTGCCCTTGTTCCCAGCACACAGGCAGCCTCTACTAGGAATCAGAAACGGTCCCTTAAACTTACAAGCCCTCTTTGAGGGCAGTTTTAGTCTTTTTAGAACAGTTTTTTTTCCTCAGGTTGGGTTCATGGCAGCTGCGTTCAGAGGTGGTGGTCAGCCAACATCAGTGAAGGGGTCGAACAGTGACTTACAGCAGGAGAAGACTGAAAAGGCAGTTCACGGGGTAGTATTTCCACTGCAGTGACACTGTGGGAACAGGTCCTGCTGA
>NW_010426518.1:0-5278 GCF_000710305.1 Buceros rhinoceros silvestris | reverse complement strand
CAGACCCCTTTGTGCCTGACTCACCACCGCGTGTGTGGTGGCTCCAGGGAAAAAAAAAAGCCGACTTATGCGCCAGGTTTGGAAGAAACGCTTTCAGTCAAATAATCTTGTTTTACCGCACGTATCAATGTTTTATAGAGGCTGGAAGGATTCTTCTGTAAACTTATCAGTGTTGATAAAACATTTATTTTTCCATGATGCTTTCTGCTACCCCCACGCTCTGGGATTGTAATTTCCACCTCTTTTCTCCCTGGTCCTGAGAACCAGCTTCCCTGCTCCTCTCCCAGACGTGGGTGCCGTTGCTTGGAAGCTAAAATGGGTACGATTACAGCTCCACGTGAAGCAGGGAGGTTTCCAATCATGCATTTAATGCTGCTATACAAAATTACATGTCATTTATTACAGCTCTACGTGTAGGATTTACCCCAGAGCCTTTGCAGTAAGCAAAGGGAAATCCTGTTTTCTTCGAACCTTCATTAGTACAAGATCTGTTCGAACTGTTAGCAAAAACAGGTCCACAGAGTTTCAGCTACCTACCACAGAAATGTTTCAAGGCTGTGAAAATGTTTGTGAAATCTACCTTTCCTCAGCCAATTAAGCACGTGAATAAAGTCTCCTCACCACACTCAAATAGCACTGAAGAAAGCAGGTTTGACCAGTTCCTCAGAGTCCGTGAAAAACGTGAAGTATTTAAATGGCAAGACACAGAACTTAAATACATTCTGGAGTGGCCATTGTTATATTATATTACGTAGACAGTGTCTAACTGCATTTTAGGTGGCAGCTGTGCAGCACCTCACTTCCAAGATCACAGTAATTCCTGAGGGTTGCTCTAACCCATGGTGTGGTAGCTCTTCTCCAGAGCTGAAGGAAGAGGCTCTCAGCCACATCTAGGCAGCTCTTTGCACGCCTCGATTTCTACCCCCTTTTGAAGTATCACCCCCCTGGAAGAGAGGGAGGTGGGCACAGAGGTGAAGTGACAGTGGCCTGTTCAGAGTTACACAAGATGTTGCTCGTAGGGCTGAGAAAATAATTAATTCCTCAACCTCAGACCTCCAGTCAAACCTCAAAATCCACCTTCTGCTGCAAAGCGACTGTGCTTGTGCAGAGGGGCGGTAGGACCGCGCTGTGTGAAGGAGAGCTCTGCGCTGATTAATAACACAGAGTCAAGACTGTTACGGGTTTTCCTGTATTAGAATAGTGACAGTTTATCTCTATTTCAAAATACACATTAGGAATGTAGTGCTTCTCTTCATTCAGAGGAATTGGCAGGAATGGATGCTCCTTAAAGGGTGCAGCATGATGGGAATCTAGTACAGGGTAAAATGAGAGTGTAACCCAGAACCCTTCCTGTGAAAGGTGTACTGGTGGGAAGGGGCCTGACCCTGTGCTGGAGACCTGGAGGCTCAGGCCTTCCTGGTGAAAGGGAAAAGCGGTGAAGATAAAAGGTTCTGCAGCTCCAATCTCAGGCTGTGGTCCTAGCTAAGCCCTGAGCAAGCCTGGATCAGGCATGGATTAAGACTGGGCTCACGCCAAGAAACCTGCCTGCTGTAGCAGACGGTGCTGGTAGCTGAACGGGCTCTGGACTTACCTTTGCTAGGGGGGAAAGGCAGACTTTCCTCGTCAGGGGATGTGGGTTTGCACAGCAAACACCCTCATGAACAAAGGGAAGTGATCGTGTGGGCGTGAGCCTCGTGGGTTTGACCACGTGAGATAAATGTTGCATTCCCAATGGTCTTTGTTCTGAATTTCTAAAATGTGTGAAAACTTCAGATTGCATTGTCCCTGCTAGTAACTACCACAGGGCTACACACTCCCCAGTGCGGCTGCACCCAGAGCTACTCATCGCATACACAGCCAGCGCCAGGAGGCACTTCTGTGTGCAAGCTATTGTTAACATCTCGATGGAAGAAATCGTTCAGCTCTGTTCACAAGGTCAAAAATACCGTCTCAAAGTAAAAGTGAATTATCTCTAGCTTCTGTGCATCTGTTTTCGAACAGGACTCACTGATTACTGCTGCTCTCTGACCTGAAGTAGCTGGGTTTGATGACAACATGGTTTCTGGAACCCTTTGAGATGAAAGCAGCTGGTAACAGAGAACAGAAGTCCCTGTACAGAAAGCTGCTGTCAAACAGCAGTCTCCTTTGTGCAGAGAAGCTGCTCACACCACCGTTATTCTATCCTGAAAGACCCATTTCATGGAAAAGTTACAAAGTACAATACCAAGAAGAAGAACTCCTTCACCTACCAGACGATCGGCAGAAAATACGAAGTCTCCTCTGCTGGATTTCCTGTAAAAGGTAATAATTGATATCTTAAACTGGGGAGTAATTTGAAGAACACTGCTTAAATATACGATTAATTCAAGGACAAAGTACTCCAAAGGCGGTTCAGAGAAAAGTCTCCTACCATATACCAAATTTATCCCACAGAGATTCTGCTTCACAGGTTTCCCACACAGTGGCGAAGCCCGAGGTGCCCCGAGCCAACGCAGGGGTTTGTCTCTTACTGCTGGTGCTCTGTGCTGGACCAGTAGCAATCACAGCACGAGAACAGGAGGATGATATTCTGCAGGTTTTCCCTTGTGCTGCTGTTCCGGCTCCGCTCCTAAACACCTCCCAAGCTCAGCTGGGCACCAACCCGGTCCCTTCCCTCCAGGGCTGAGCTAGCGAGGTTTGCTCTGCCCGTTGTCAGTCAGAAACCCTGGGACGATGATGGTGATGGCCATCCCCAGCCCTGACGCAGCTGATAAGCAGCACACGTATCGTACCTGATCTGGAATTCATTCACAGAGGAACAAGATGAGTCAACTCACATTTAATCCCCAAGATTAAAAAACACCCCGAGGAGTTTTAAAAAGAGTATCAGCCTAATCTGATTTCTTTCCTTGTGCTAATAACATGCTGTTAAAAATGCGTTTTGTTTTAATTTTTTCTTTCTTTCTGGTAATGACAAGATAGTTGTAACTTTCTGCTACGTTGACATTAACCAAAAAGATAATGCTCAAAAACCCCTCACTCCCAAAACTGCAGAAACCACCCCCAAACCCCTCAATTATACAAACAGGTTTCGTGAAGGTGTTTGAAGGGATTCCTATTGCCATCTGTGGTGTGTATAAATATCTTTTCAGAAGGGAAATAACAAAGTGTGCAGGTGGCACATCTGGGTTCTTCCAGCATACTGAAGTATGTTCCTGGGATTTCAGGAAATTTAGCCGTATTTCGTGAATGGGTGGCAAGACAAACCCGGCGATGTCAAGACTGTGGTTCTGGAGTTATTAACCCAGATTAATGGGCTTTGAATGAACTGCCCTGTCCCGGCAGAGGGGCGCAGTTCACTGAACACCCTTGGTCAGGTGTTAAACAATGTAAACTAGTTTCATTTTGTTTCTGAAGGTGTGGCAGCACGGCTGATGGACAAGGAAATGCACGCACATGCCTGGAGAGGTGAGAAGAGATGTTGGGGGAATGTGCTGTAGTACAAGCTGGCTGCGGGGTTTCTTCAGTTGAACATGCGGGTTGTGGTCTGCCACGCTTTAGGAGTTCCTGTTTCTCCAGTTACCTCACAGAGCTGGACAGACTCCCAGAGAACTGAGACAGCCTGTCCTACCCTTCACCATCTGCATGGCTCATTGTTCGCTCAGCTCCCGAGGGAGTCAGAAGCCTTCGCAGCACACAACCGACTGATGGCACCTAGCAGGCACACTAACCTTTAAATATCTCTGTTTACATCTTGCCTGTTGTTAAACCAGCAGTTAAACCGACACTACCACTCTGAGCTGATGAGTTCACTTCTAGAGAAGCCAGAGCTCTACAGGATTGCTGCACTACAACTTCCACATCGCTGCTTCTAATCTGGGTGGGTCAGACATGACTTTGAGATCATCCCCTCCTTGGAAAGAGGCATAACTTAACCACATCAGTTCACATCCCACCAGAGGACTCAAAATCGCATCCAGCACTCCCTGTAAAAGGCACCTGTGTGCATGTTAAGCATTTGCTAGATGGAAAAGTGACGAGCACGAGGAAAAACAAGCAAACTCAGCTCGAGCTGAGGTGACCTATCCTCCTCTCTGATTCCAGCACACAGACCTAGTTCTTGTTAACTTTAGTGAAGGAAAATAAATACAGAATCATTTCAGTCTATCAGATGGCTGTTCCTGGTGCAGCCAGCTGTCCCTGAGCCCAGCACAGGGTGTGATGACCAGCCACATGAAGGTGGGTTTTTCTTTTATAAACTGGACAGTTATTCCAATTGGAAGGTGAGATTCCTCTCTCTGAACCCTCTCAGGAACAAGGGAAGAGCTTTCTGCTTTGCTGAGCAGCTCACACTATAGGCAAAATAGAGTCCCTGAGGTCTTCTGCATCTGGCCTGCCCATCCTTAGCTCCATGCATTGTGCTGGGAGTATCGATCCCTTCCTTACTTCCCAGTAATGGCCCTAATTTGTCTGGGTTTTCCCTGCTTTTGTTCTGTTTCTCTTCCCTCGGTAGCCTGCCTTTTAATTTCTGCCCTTTCCAGGTGACTGTCGTACCTAGAACATCCATCTTCTGCGGCATTGAGTAATCCTTGAGTTAAGGCAGCTCTGTGCTTTTTTTAATCCAGAAGGAAAGATTAAGTGACAGGTATCTAACTGCCCTGTACATGACACAGCTTATCCCTCTTCCCCAAGCAGTGGCTGTGAGCGCACCCTTCTGCCAGCTTAAATCGGATTTTTTGACAGCAACTCCTCTTAGCCATATCACTGCTTATTCACAATGACAATACTGGGGAGTTGCCTTTAGTGTTTGGTTTGAATGCTACAGTGGTCACAGAGTCATCTTAAGACTGATTACACCTGCCCAGGGAAAGGTTACGGCAGCAGTTTCTAACCACTGCGTAAGAAATCTAAATTCTGATCCCGCTCGGAACAAAGCGGTTTGCCATCGCTGCAGATGTTATGAGTAATTCATTATTTACAGGTCTTATTCTGTACTTCCCCCTACCAAAGCCTTGTGCAATGAAGCTGATGTAACTCTCAAAAAAATCTCTTCAGAGTTAAAGTTTACTTCAAAGATCAGATAAGTAAAAGTTAGTTTAAGGTAATCTAATAAAATTCTCATAGCTATGTCTCTCCTTGAGAGACGCTGGCTAGTTTTGTATAACAAAGTATTCCTGGTATTAGCTACAAGTTAAGCACTGGAGATCCAGGAAATACGCTCCAGGAAACAGTAGCAAAACGCAGACTGCACAGAGGGACAGACAGGAAACCGGGGCAGGAGCGGGTCTGCACTCCCCGT
>NW_010426517.1:2621-14297 GCF_000710305.1 Buceros rhinoceros silvestris | reverse complement strand
AGTGTGCCCAGGTGGCCAAGAAGGTCAACAGCATCCTGGCTTGTCCCAGCACTGGTGTGGCCAGCAGGAGCAGGGCGGGGATCGTCCCCCTGCACTGGGCACTGGGGAGGCCACCCCTCGAATCCTGTGTTCAGTTTGGGCCCTTCTCTTCCAGAAGAACTTTGAGGGTCTGGAGTGTGTCCAGAGAAGGGCAACAAAGCTGGTGAAAGGTCTGGAGCACAAGTGCACTGAGGAGCAGCCGAGGGACCTTGTGGGGTTGATCCTGGAGCCAAGGAGGCTCAGGGGATACCTTCTGCCTCTCTACAACTCCCTGACAGGAGGTTGCAGCAAGGCAAGGGTTTGTCTCATCTCCCCAGGAACAAGTGACAGGACAAGAGGAAATGGCTTCAAGTTGGGCCAGGGGAGGTTGAGGTTGGCCCTGGGGAACAATTTCTTGCCCATTGGGGTTGTCGAGCCCTGGCCCAGGCTGCCCAGGGCAGTGGTGGAGTCCCCATGGCTGGAGGGGTTTCACAGCTGTGTCGATGTGGTGCTAAGGGACGGGGGTTAGTGTGACCTGGCAGTGCTGGGGGAACGGTTGGACTTGATGAACTTAAAGGTCTTTTCCAAGTTAGACGGTCCTGTGATTCTACAGTTCTAAGTGTACTGCTTTCTGACAGCACATAACAGCAACACCTTGCTTCTCCCGAGAAACTGCCATAGTTTGCATGGCTCAGCAACCAATGACCCCAAGGTTCTCTGGGGAGCATTCACAGCCATTGGGCTTTACAAGCTGCTGATAACTTCCATTTTCCTTCCTCAGGGCTCCAGCATCAAGGCTACGGTTGCAGAGACAGTGGGTCAGTCAGAATCATTCTCCACTGTGGTGGAATACAAGGATGTTGAGAACAGATGCTCATTGTAACTTACATTTATAGGGATCTATAGATCTAGGTGCTGACTTCATATGCAAGACCTGGCAGCTGCTGACATACGTTGGCTGAGGGTGGCTGGGCAAACACTGAGTGTGTTTGCAGAGATGTGATTTTTAGAGCCGGACCATGCTTCAGTAGTGCTCTAATACTACAAGCTGCCTTTCCCTCTATTCCCAAATAATTTTCCCATTGTGTAGATCGTGAAGAGGTTGCTCCACTTCAGTTACTGTAACAGGACTGAAGGTCATCCTGGATTCTTCTTAGTTTTCAGGAGCCGCTTTTATCTTTTCGATCTCATTCCCTATTCTCCTGACTTACTGCAGTACACAAGCTCCCAGTAGCTTGACCTCATGGGCTACAACTCTCTCAATAAGCCAAACAAGGTCAGAGCATGGTCCTGAGCATGGTCCTGTGGTTGTTTGCACAGGAATTGTTATTAGTGCAAAGCAATGTGAGATGCTCGTTCACAAATCTGAGCATGTGCTTCAGAGTAAATTCATCCTGGATGGAAACAGTGAAGAAAAACCTAACTGTTGGCTCAAACATAGCTGAAAGTAATAATTCCTTTAGCGTACAAAGCAAAATGTCACTTGAAAATCAATCTCTTCATGTCTTTGGGTTCTTTGTTTTAGGATTTGAAGGATTAACTTCATGTCTTAGCTTGTCCTCCCCGTACTTTTGAGGCTGATCAGAAATACACTGCAGTGAATTCCATTTATTGGATAACATTTGTAGAGTAGCATGGGTGTGAACCGTGTTTTATAGATCACAGATAAGACATACTCCCTGTCTAGGAGACTTTGAAGTCTAAAGGTAGTCAAGTTAAACACATGGCAGAACATGAGAAAATATTGCATCAGAGGGATTATCTGGGGTTACCAGTGATTAGAAAAGAGGAGTGCTGTTTGGAGAGACAAATTTTAAGCAGCACTTTGAAGAAAAGAGGGTGTTTGAGAGATGAACACAGGGAAGGAGCAAAGGCACCAGGCCAAGAATGTGAAGAGAGAAAAAAAACAAGTTAAGAAGATAAAAATAAGCCAGTGCACTGTGAAATAATGGTCTAGATCTTGGTCCTGGCAGGAAAAACTCGAGTTATGAAGGTGGGAGGAGCAGTGCAGGTAGAGAAGGAGAGGACTTAGGACAGCTGTGTTTATAACTTCTAGTCTGCAATTCCATACTCCGTGAGGTCTTGGTCTCCACGAGGGAAGTACGGACTTGGGAATGAAAGAAAAGAGCAAGTGATGTGCTGCAGCAAAGCCAGGAAAGGAAGGAAAAGATTCTGGGAGTCAACAGAAGGTGGAAAGGTGAGATCTGGAAGGAAAATGTGTTTGTTTCTGGAAAAAAAAGTGTTTGAAATGCAGGTCCTGGTGGGTGGGGTCCCCATGGGTAGTGTCAGGATAGAGGGGGAAGAGAGGTCAGAGCCCAGTGCCAAGGTTCAGTGTCATGGCTGTATGGCAGAAGCACGGAAAAAATACGTGAGGAAAGAAGATGGATAGAAGGAAACAGGCCCAAAATCGGGATCTAGTCCAACACCAATGTGCAGAATAAGACTAGAGATAGAGGAGCCCTTGCAAAAAGATCTATAGGAAAATGTTCAAGGAGATCTACTCCACTATTGTTCTGTCACAGACATCATTTCCTCTCTGTCTTCTCCTACCCAAAGTGGAGAGACCAACTGCTTCTGCCTGCATGTGGCTATCATTGCTTATGCATTAGAATTCCAAAACCACAACTCTGTGCTTTTCAGATTCTGTGCCTTACCCTTGATAAAATTCTCCTGTGCAGATAGACCTACATCACCAATGCATGCAGAAACCTCGATGACTTTCGTTGAGCATGACTTGCTGGTTTCTCTCAGTGATTCCTCGTGCTCCCCTGTCTGCTCTTTGCTTTAAACTTTGACCATGAGTCAAGCAGACCCTTCAGTAGGCCTTCAGGGTGCTGCAGTGATACAGGAAAGTCATGTCCTTGTCTAGATTTTCCTCCCTGATTGCTGATGCAGGGAGGGGTTGTTACCCTTCTCCTGGCAGGACTGGTGGAACCCTCTCCCTCGGGCATAATTATATGTGTCAAAAAGCACACTCCGTCTTTACGTTGCTGTAATTTACTCAAGAATCCGTAATTTACTTGAAATCCCGAGAAAATAATTCAGGAATTGGTTTGGGGCACCTACCCGGACAGAGGATCTGGGAAAGCCCCTGGTTTAGCAATATAAATGCAGGCAGAGTGAGCTGTCTCCAGCAGCACAGAGGTAACAGAGAAGAGCTATCAGCAATCAGTGGGGCAGTAGGTGGGTGGGCAAAAAAAGAAACCCATGAAAAAAAAGTTAGGAAGACAGATTTTTTTTTTCCCATCTGTGCTTGGTGCAACAATTCCCAGAAAAGCAATGAGGGTAGAAAAATAACACCCTTCCGCAAGCCAAAATTCGATTATGAGTGGAAAAACAAACAGCAGCTGCTGTTTTATGTGTTGGCCATAAAGCACGTAGTATTATGAAACTTGTAATAATATTTAGCAACTGCAGTAATCTAGTTAATTTTTTAATAGATATTCACTTACATCCTGTTTAGAAGATGTCCCCGGGCATCTGCAATATTACAAAGATGTGTTGTCGTGACAAGGTGATTAGAGGAGATCGCTTGCTTGGGGTAGTTGTGATTAACCGGAGTTTGATTTACAAGCTAAAAAATAAGTGGAACAGGATGAAGTTTTGGTTGCTATTAGGACTTTAGGACTTTTTATTAGGATTTTATTCATTTACATCTTTAGCTGGTTCAAGTTGGCCTGGGCCATTTGAAGACTGAACTCTGGTCTGCCTTTCTGTTCTTGGTTTTTATCAGTCATGTCATTTTAGAACACCTTGTAACTTGTTTGCTGACCTGCTTTAAGGTTTTCAGCATTATTTAGCTTGTGTTTTATTTTTGTGATGTGACTGAAAGCATGTAGATCGTTTGGAATTGAACTTGAGTGTTTCTAAAAAAACCCCATGTATTTACCCTCAGAGGTTTTGACCCAGGAAGTCTGAATGAAAGAGGTAGTCAGGGCAGAGCTGCACAAAAAGCCCAAGTTCAGCACAAATTTACCAGGTTTTCATCAGCCAATGTTCCCATGTAAGGATGTCCTAGGAAATATCTGTGCATGACTGAGGAATCTCATGCTGCTTGTGGGAGTTGGGCTGGCTGGGCCATGGCCAAGTGCTTACACAATTACTTGAAGGATTGCAGACTTACCATGTGAGCAGGAGGAGCGAGACTCCATTTCTTACTGATCTGAGCCTTTAGCAGCTTCATTGCCTCATTGAAGGCAGCAAGGTGGAAGTCATCAAGGAATTTAGCCAGGTGGGCAAAGCTTATAGCTGGTTTCTGTGCTGGTAATGCTGATCTCATCACTTGTCGCATCAAAAGAAGGAAATGCAGAGGCAGAGCAGAGGCTTAGTCCATATTCCATTTGTGCATCTTGGTGGCTGCATTTTGCTGGTGTAGAGTAAAGATAATGTGCACGGCCATGGTATCTCCTCCACTCATCCTGCAGACAAACGAGGCTTCTTTCCCAAGACCTTCCAATGTCTCCAACTTCTTTAGCAAAGAACGATGGTGCGAAAACCCTCACCTTGATCCGTTTGTACAGCAGTAGCAGCGAGTGTTTGTGATAGCAGCCAAACAGCTTATTCTCCTCTTCTGGTGCGTGGGGGTGTGCAGGAGTGAGTCCAAAATCAATAATACCCAGAAACATAACAACAATTAGCACACACACAGAATTAAACCTCCCTGTCTAAAATACCAGCTCAGAGCACATATTTACCTATTCATGATTCCCACTAAAAATAAACAGATTAAAGTCACCAACGTACTGTGTGAGTAGGTGGGGGGAAAAACATCACATGTGAGGAGTAGCCTGTGATAGAAATTCCTCTGTGCAACATGGTCAGGCTTCCTTCCCACCTCACCCTCCCTTCAGCAGTTTGGATTGAATTGCTGGACAAGTTGTGCCAATGAATACTAAGACAGTGTGTCTGCTTTGTGTCTGTGTTGTTATTAATTATCCGCGGCCAATGCAGCCACATTTCCAGGCTGAAGTTATCAGAAATTCTTCCTTTTTTGGGTTTTTGTTTGCTTGCTTTTTCATTGTTCTTTGCTGGAGACATCGGAGCACCAGCTTAGGACTCAAATCCCAGGTTTGTTTTCTGGTTTTGCCACTGATTCACTGGCTTTGTTGGGAACAGGTTGCACTCACGACATGTGGAGAAGTATCAATCTGTGCCCATGCAAGTATTTTTTTTCATCAAAACCAAAATTATTTGCCATCTGTCAGTGCTACTCCTTCTGCTCCTTTGCCGTTGGCTTTGTGCATCCAGGCCAAATCTCTGAAGTGGTGAAAAGGGGTGTTTGCACAGCAAAAGCAAGGGAGAATTGGGATGCTGATGGGCCTTATCACGTTCATGGTATTTGATGTAAGAAGCAGTAAGCAACAACTCAGTACCTTTTGATCTTGGCCTCTATATTCAACCCAAATAACTAAACACGTGGGCATTTCTGCGAGTCCTTTCCCTGAAGGCACAAGTATTGTTTCTGTTAGGCTCAGGAAATTAATTTGGACCCTCTTTTCTTCTTCTTCAAGTTACACAAGAACTGTCCCATCCAAAAGCCCCAGTTACTTTTGTCTCCTGAGCATGCCTCGAGTAATTGATTCTCCAAGGCTACGTCTACACCAGCAACTTGAACTTGCCCGCAACTGCTTTCCAGCACCAAGGCCAGCTGGTATGGCACGGCACAGCCCATGTCCATACTACTAAGGTCTATTTGTCACCAAATCATGGTGTCTGAACATATTATGTTTTTTCCCAGACTGTGCTTTAGGAGAGGGATGGTTCACCCAGGGCAGAGGATGGCTTAGCAGCAGGGACACTGACACACGGAGTCTGAATCCTCATAGCATTGAGTTTACTAGACTCCATTATGCTTGAAAGATTATACTGGGTTGGATATTAATTTTCACAAGGTGTTTATTTGCTCATCTTCTAGAGTTGTCTTGATATTCCGCAGTTTCTTCAGAAGCTGGACAGTCCTCACCCATTTCTTATTGCCTAGAAGAGAGTCTCCCAAGTATTTTGGACCACAATCTTCAAAGTCCTTTGAAACTTCATAAAGACCAAGCTGCACCTTTCTATCCAGCTTTAAACTGAGAATATTATGAAGGTGCTATCACGCCTGATCTTTAATGCATCACTAGGTGTGGCTTTGCACACCATGTCTTAAGAAACTCTAGCACGGGGCACATTCTCATGTAGGAATATGCTTTCCATCCTTGCTTTTTTCTAATGAACCCTATTTTTTAGTAAGGATAAGGCAAAGAACATGTATCTCATTGTTTGTTTGGGGTTGTTTGGTGGTGGGTTTTGGTGTTTGTTTGGGGTTTTGTGTGTGTGTGTGTGTGCGCGCACATGTGCAGGTGTCTCTGTGTCTGCACAATGCCAACAACAGCAATCAAAGGCTGGCAGGCAAACTTGTGTGGTGCTCCGGAAGCCACAAACTTTCAGTGGTAGCATCTCTGCCAAGATAAACTGGACCCATAGTCAACCACTTCTCAGACTCCCAGCTTCTTTTGCAAGATCTGATTAACTACCAGCCATTTTTCTTCCCAGTATAAACCATTGCATCACCAAGCCACAGTGTATTTGAATTCGTTTTTTAGTACCTTTTTTTCACTCAGTGAGCAATTGCCCTTGTTGACAGTTCCCTTACTCACAAAAAACATGTCCTGAAAAGAGTTGCTCTCTCTCAAAAATTTATTTCCTAAGTCATAGAATCATAGAAAGTTTTGGGCTGGAAGGGACCTTTCAAGGTCATCTAGTCCAATTCCCTGCAGTTACCAGGGACATCTTCAACTAGATCAAGTTGCTCAGAGCTCCAAGGTCCAACCTGACCTGGAACGTTTCCAGGGATGGGGCAATGGAGCGTCAAGTGCACCTGTTAACCCAGCACTGCCAGGTCACCACTAAATCATGTCCCTCAGCACCATATCTACATGTCTTTTAAATCCCTCCAGGGATAAGGGCTCCACCACTCCCTGAGCAGCCTGTTAGCTGTAAAGTAGGCACATGGATATCAGTTTTCACCATGTTTTTATGAGCACAAAACTATGCTTGAGAGACAGCCAGCCCAACTGATGAGGGCCTAAGATTTCTTACACTATTCACAGCATCGTAGATGTGTCCTTCTGACAGTCACCTTATGCTCATCTTCTCTTAGGATATTTTTCTTTTTGGGGAAGGTGTGAGTATAAGTTGTCAGAAGAGCCTGGGAGAGCAGGTGAGCACTGTTCCTCTGACACTTTTTTTCTGAGTTCATCATATGATGCATGAAGAACTTTGCTATGCCTCTTGTGTAAGGAGGGTGGGGAACAGAAAAGTCTGTGTTGTGGTAGTGACTGCTGAAAGGAGTCCAGATGAAACACCACTTAATTGAGAAAACAGCAAAATGCGTATGGAGGGGCCATGATCTTGTAGAACTCTTTCCTTTTCCCCCAGCTGAATGTTCTACCCCAGGTCTGGAGTCAGACCCCTTTCTCACCTCTCATTTTGGCCTTTTTATTGGTAGGATGTGCAAATGCTGTTTGTTTGGTCTGACCATTGTGAAGAAGGGCTGGGACAGGGGTGTTTGCAGACATGCAAGGGGCAAGGGGCAGGGTGTGGGCAGGAAGCCCTGAGTTCCACCTCGGCAGGGTGAGATCATGGACTATGCTCATGCACGTATCTATCTATCTATCTACCTACCTACCTACCTACCTACCTATCTATCCATCCTATCTCTTAGGAAACCCCTACTTCTGGCTCAAGTGTCATAGCATGGGTGGGAGTGATATCTGCTTTTTCAGACACTGCTGTTTCAATGCAAGGTCAGCTTGAGTGCCCAGCTGGGCATTGGGAGACCCTCCCAGGTTGTCTTCCTGAGGGCCATGCAATAGGACATATCACAACACCTCATGTATCACCCAAGTAACCCTCTTTGAGAAAACAGCAAAATGCGTATGGAGGGGCCATGATCTTGTAGAACTCTTTCCTTTTCCCCCAGCTGAATGTTCTACCCCAGGTCTGGAGTCAGACCCCTTTCTCACCTCTCATTTTGGCCTTTTTATTGGTAGGATGTGCAAATGCTGTTTGTTTGGTCTGACCATTGTGAAGAAGGGCTGGGACAGGGGTGTTTGCAGACATGCAAGGGGCAAGGGGCAGGGTGTGGGCAGGAAGCCCTGAGTTCCACCTCGGCAGGGTGAGATCATGGACTATGCTCATGCACGTATCTATCTATCTATCTACCTACCTACCTACCTACCTACCTATCTATCCATCCTATCTCTTAGGAAACCCCTACTTCTGGCTCAAGTGTCATAGCATGGGTGGGAGTGATATCTGCTTTTTCAGACACTGCTGTTTCAATGCAAGGTCAGCTTGAGTGCCCAGCTGGGCATTGGGAGACCCTCCCAGGTTGTCTTCCTGAGGGCCATGCAATAGGACATATCACAACACCTCATGTATCACCCAAGTAACCCTCTTGTAGAACAAAAGTCTGATTCCTTTTAGTCTTAGTAGAAACAGGAGACAAACTCCTAGTAAGACTCAAGTGTGTTGGGTACAGCCCATGTGGAAATTTGGTACAGAAGTCCAGGAAAGAAACCAAAAACCTCTTACAAAATTTTCCGACATTCGTTCTTGAAATGCTGAAGACATGTTGTGTGATGACAGCAAGTTAGGTAGGACTGTTGATCAACCTGAGTGTAAGGAGATTCTGCAGAGGGGTCTGGACAGGCCGGATCAATGGGCCAAGGCCAGTAGTATGAGGATCAACAAGGTCAAGTGTCAGGTCCTGCACTTGGTTAACAACCACCCCCTGCAACACTCCAGGCTGGGGAAAGAGCGGCTGGAAACTGCCAGGGGAAAAGGACCTGGAGGTGTTATCACCCGTGGCTGAATATGAGCCAGCAGTGTGCCCAGGTGGACTAGAAGGCAAATGACATCCTGGTTTGTCCCAGCACTGGTGTGGCCAGCAGGACCAGGGCAGGGATCGTCCCCCTGGACTGAGCACTGGGGAGGCCACACCTCAAATCCTGGGTTCAGTTTTGGACCACTCACTCCAAGAAGGACATTGAGGGTCTGGAGTCTGTCCAGAGGAGGGCAGTGAAGCTGGAGCAGGGTCTGGAGCACAAGTGCACTGAGGAGCAGCTGAAGGACCTTGGGGGGTTGAGCCTGGAGCCAAGGAGGGTCAGGGGAGACCTTCTGGCTCTCGACAACTCCCTTGACAGGAAGTTGGAGCAAGGCAAGGGTTTGTCTCTTCTCCCCAGGAACAAGTGACAGGGCAAGAGGAAACAGCTTCAAGCTGGGCCAGGGGAGGTTTAGGAAAAATTTCTTTACAGGGAGGGTTTTCAAAGCCTGGCCCAGGCTGCCCAGGGCAGTGGTGGAGTGCCCATGGCTGGAGGGCGGTGCTGAGGGACAGGGGTTCGTGGGGAACTGGTAGTGCTGGGGGAATGGTTGAATTTGATGATCTTAAAGATCTCTTCCAGCCAAAGCAATTCTATAATCCTATGGTTTCAGAAACTTAATAGAGAACTAAAGTTGTGTTGAATATAGAGGATCCCTTACTTCCTCTGAACTGATTGTCTACTGAAGTATTTAAATTTGGGGCCAACCACCTTAACCAAGAGATCTGCTGGAATGTGCTTTTGCTCCCTCCCCATACAGGCACCCAGGTTTTCTTCCTGAGGAAACCAGCACAGGGAACAGTAGGGTGAAAGGTGCATCTGGGTCTCTTTCCAGCACACACTCAGAGGCTGAAAAGCTGTTCTTACTGTTTTTCTGTTCCCCTGATGCCCATCTCACACTCCAACTATTTCAGGATACACATGGTGAATGACCTTCTGACAAAATGCCTGTTCCTTCCACACTGTTTTTAAGTATGGGTTTGGGGATCAAGCTTGGGCATCCAGTGATTAACTCAGTGTAATCTTCTGTTGGATTCTCATTTTATTCAGGATGTAAATTCTTCTGCTCTTTGTCCCCAAGGAGATTAGTAGAAATACCACCTTGGTGCACCTGTACAACCTGTTCAGAGCAGCAACTGGATGAAAGCCCAAGTTGTGGATTACAAATTACTGCTGTCATTGTCTCCTGGATGAAGGTTATGGACCTTTCCACTTACCTTGAACATTTTGTGGTTGCTTTGTGCTATTTTCCTAAGAGCCCCATGCAGGAACACTGTTACAGTCTTTTATTTTAATGAGAAGATAAATTCTTTGTGGTTTATTTCAGTAACAGCAAGAAAATAGGTAACAGATATCTTGGTTAAAAACTAAAATGAAAAATCCATCATACAGCAAAACGAGTTTTAAATAATATCTTCCAGACTAACTCTGAGAAAGGCAAACGCATCCCCTATTTCTCAGTGATCCACAGCCCTGAACATCTGTCCCAAAATATTCAGGCTCAAGGCTGCCAGCAAGAGAAGGACTGGAGGTTAAGGGCTTGACCTTCCTGAAAAAACTATACGTGGCCAATAAAGACTTTGGCTAAAAAGCTTACAGGGGGATGGATGAAGATTCATCTCAGAGCAGAAAGTGATGCCAGTAGTTTGCTCAGATGTAACATTTTAACTGGAGATTGAGAATTTTGTTTTCTTTTGTTTTGCTATTGCTTCTTTTCAGAAAGTTGAAACTTGTCCAGTAACACTTTGTTTTGGTCTTTTGTGTGGATTATCAGACAAATAAGAAAAAACAAACAAACAAACAAAAATCTAACATAATTTGTTATAATAACAATAAAAATAAAGTTGAGATTTCGCTCGTTTGTAATGAAAGGAGGTGGGCTGGGTGGACTGGGAGATCTCTTAACACACTTTCAGCTGAGACCTTGGCAGAGCAAAAAATAAAGAGCTGTTTTCCTTAGGTGCTGCCAGCATTTTTAATGTTTCCACCAGCTTCACTGGGCACCGGGCGGATGCTAAATTTGGATAAGATAATTTCCAGCTCGATGCATGATGCATGATTCCTTTGCCAAGGCTCTGTTTGTGCAAAGTATTGTACCTCGTGGTCTTTAACTAAACACAGGTGAAACCCTGAGTTTGTTCGTAAAGGCTGGCATTACTTCAGCTGTCATCACGGAACAGAAAGATAAAAAGAACCAATAAAGTAACAAAGCTCTAAAAAGTCTCCTTCTGAGGCTTCATCCCGTCTGTAAACTGCTCAGTGATTTAACAGAACCTGCACATGTAGAGGAAGAGGAATACGGGGCTCGAAGGCTGGTTGTTGGGTGTTTGTTTTGATGGGTAGGCAGAACTCTCTCCCCATATCTAAGCTAATGTCTGTCTAAAGGCATCCCTGAATCTGTCCTATTAGCCAAAGCGGTTGTCACCAAGTTCAGGATCAGAACCAATGACCTCAGAGTTGCAGTGACTGACTCTCTCCATAGATTTAAGCTGTTTGTTTAAATCCCGGCTTTGTTTCTTGGCCCAGTCCAGATGTAACCAAGCACAGCCTGCACCTCTGACCTTGTGAAATTTCCACTATTTATATCTCCTGGGATTACTTCACTATGAGCTGTCTCCTAGGCTAAATTGTACAAACTCCGTACTTTCATTTATGCTAATCCACGCCCATCTCTCCCACCACCCTTGACGGAGGGAATGGGTTTCCTTATCCAAACCCCATAAAGTCCCTAGGAGGACTCACGATACTTGTGATGATACCTCCATGTGATTATAACAAGTTTAGCCTCATTCCT
>NW_010426517.1:2132-2488 GCF_000710305.1 Buceros rhinoceros silvestris | reverse complement strand
CTTGCTGAGGGACTTCAGTGTGTAAAACATCCCAACCTCTTGGCTGCAAGAAGTGAAGACAGAGGTGTTGAAAAAGGGTAATAAGATGATTGTTCCCTTAGCACGATGCTTTTAGCCTCTCGCACCGATGCCGAGAAGGACGAAAGCTGCTTTTCAAGGGAAGCTGCAATCAGTGATTCGCAGCTGTAGGGTATTGACTCACCGATACAAATCAAAGGGTGTTTAGAGTCTGAAATAAAACGATAATAAAAATCATTGGCCTTTTTTTGAGAGGGAAATTAATTTCTGCTCAGGCTGAGTGGAATAAGAGGGTTGGAATAATCAGAAGATATGACTGTTAATTATATTAATCATTG
>NW_010426517.1:0-1605 GCF_000710305.1 Buceros rhinoceros silvestris | reverse complement strand
GGTTACTCGTTCCCTTGTTCGCCAGACTTGCATTATGGGAATGAAAGTTTTTACTGGAGTGAACATGGCAAAACATCAAGGAAAACTGGTGCCCTGACCACTCCTCCCAATCAAATCCGTAAGAAATGTAATCGATATGGCGCTCCTCCAGGCACAATCCAGTGTGGTGTGTGGATAGAAATAACTGCTGTACTAATGACTAAACAGATTGATTTCTTCCGCTACTGCACCAGGAACCCAGAACAACACAAGGTTCATCGACATTTACTGAAATCTCAGTGACCCAGAGCAATCCCAGTGTATCCGGGAACTGCTTGGACATTGTTGTGACTATTAAAAGCCAGGCTTTGGTACTCGCTCAGTGCCTTACCTGATTACCTCCCATTGCACAATCATAGAATCATAGAATGGGTTGGGTTGAAAGGGACCTTAAAGATCACACAGTTCCCACCCTCCTGCCATGGGCAGAGACGCCTTCCACTAGACCAGGTTGCTCAAAGCCCTGTCCAATCTGGCCTTAAACAATTCCAGGGAATGGAGCATCTACCACCTCTCTGGGCAACCTGGTCCAGTGTCTGACCGCTCTCACAGGAAAGAATTTCTTCCTTCTATATAATCTAAATTTATGCTCTTTCAGTTTAAAACCGTTACCTCCTTGTCCTATTGCTACACTCCCTGACAAAAAGCCCCTCCCCATGTTTCTTAGAGGCCCCTGGAAGCACTCAAAGGCCTCACTAAGGTCTCCCCAGCGTCTTCTCTGCTCCAGGCTGAACACCCCCAGCTCTCAATGCAGACCAAAGGTACAGATTACTCTTGACCACTGCCACTTGCCTCTTTTCTTAGCACCATTTAATTGCCTTTCTATCTTATAGATGTTGCATGCATCTCACAGCAGGTGACATAAATGTCTGTGTGCCCAATTACACTTATGCATTGATTGGCTGCTTCTCTCCAGCCCCTTAGTCCTCTCTCAATCATAAAGAGACTCACAAGTCTCTTTTTCTCTCCCTTTGAGTGTTTACTCTTGACCTGGCGTAGCTGGGGAATTGCCATCAAATAATTATTTATCAGGAAGCCTACCCTGACTGGTGGTTTGTAAATGTCGCAGTCTTTTAATCTCAAAGACAAATCTTATCTGGTGTGTGGGAATAACTTGTAGGAGTTGTAGGTCAACACTTTTTTTTTTTTCCTTTCTCAAAGTAGAATAATAGAATCTCAGAATCGTTTTGGTTGGAAAAGATCTATAAGCTCATCGAGTCCCCCTGTAGCCCCATGTTACTGGTCGAGGGTCCGAGGTACCCACCCCTCGAATTACCGTAATGATTCCGTTTGCCTTATCAGAGGCAGAAGGATTTTTAAAAGGGGAAGGAAAAAATTCACACCTCAGTTTGCGTTTGGAAACGGAAACAAACTTTTAATAAACAATAAATTCACACATCTATACTCTATTATTCTGGGATCTCTGGTCCGGCAGCCAAGCAACGAGGTGGGAGTAGAAGCTTTTGCCCGGCTGCTCTGCGGCTGCATCCAAGGTGGAGAGTAAAATTCTGTCCGCAGCAAAGGGGGGGAAAAACCCCCCGCATGCCCTGCAGACGGAGAAAACTC
>NW_010426516.1:46143-62486 GCF_000710305.1 Buceros rhinoceros silvestris | reverse complement strand
GCGGCCCTGGGCGAGAGCGGGGCGCCGGTGGTTGGGCTCCGGAGTAAATCGTTACTTCCCAAACTCTCTTGTGTGAGAGGAATATTTTATGTAAGACGCCTCACCTGTATTTTAAACCCACCGTATTTAGTATTAAGAGCCAGATTGCCGGCTCCCCCCTAGCTTGAAAATTTTGAAGCCCTTGGACATACAGCCAGGTGCTCATCTCTTTCTTTGAACTTTTAAATGCTTATAGGGGTGTCTCTTAAGCTCCTGGTCTCCTTTGCCTTTCTTTCAGACAGATTTTGGAGAGGAAGCTGCTATCCTGGGTATAATAATGAAATTAAGTTTTGGTTTCATCCTTTATCATCTATTTCCATTTCATATTTGCATAAAAGATAATGTTTGCTTACTTTCAAATAACAATTTTCATTAACATTCTGAGAAGCTGAAGGACACATTGCTTTGGCCATAGTTTCTGTAAGCGCTCATTTTTACAACAGTCCTGTTTCACATAAGACTGTAGTGGACAGCCTTCTCGTGAAGGATGAGCAGAAGCATTTGTGTTGGGAAGCTGGGCTGTGCTCATTTCAGTGAAGCTCACTGAAGTAAGTAACAAAGGCTTCACTTTAAATGAAACGCTTTAAAAGAATTGCCCTAAAATTAGTCCAACCAGAGGGCTTTGAGTCTTGGTAGTACATTGATCCTACTATAAAAGATGAAGTGCCTTTTTTTTTTTTTTCCCCTGTGCCCCCAACTGGGAAATACAGTATTTAATAATCTACTTACTTGATCTTATTTTGGTTCTTCCTGACTGATGTCAAACACGCAATGCTTGTCCTAAAAATAGTTGTCATTGAGTATACAGATCAGGTTGTCTGCTTATTATAAGGAGGTTGACTTTTTAAAGTAAAATGTGGTTAAGGGTATCCCTGTAATACCTTCCCCCCACCCCAGCCTAATAACTAGAGTTTGAGTTTGTAAGAAGAGAGAAAGCGACATGCTTGTGATAGTTAAATGCTTTCAGTGAATAAATTTCTAAGCATTAATTAATGTATAGTAATACTATTGGTGAGAAAAGCATGGAATTGTGATAGTACTTCAACATCTAAATCTTTTTCTTTCTTTATTTTGTCTTTCAGTAAAACCATAAAGCTCTTTAAACTTAAGGTGCTGAACTGACCTTATGATGCTTGATTCCATTCCTAATCAGTTACACTGACTGCTACTATAAAATGTAAATTATTTAGTATTACAATTATTTTTGCTATAAAATAACATTCTCAAGAAGAGAGTATTTAAAAAGGTCCTGATTGTTCCTATACAGTGCAGTGCAGGTAACGTTTCCATTTTTTGATCAGACAAAAATGTAACCCACAATCCCTACAGTTTATTATTTTTAAATGTGGAAATACAGATTTCAGTGATGAATCAATCAGATGGTCACAATCAGGACGGGGGGATGGGACCGAGTTGGTAACACGTCAGTACTGCCTGCTGACACAGCTACCTGATGTTTGGATTTGGTCGTATAGTTCAGGCCGAGATACCTCTTTCCCACTGCACGTCTGCTTAAGGGCATGGCATAACTTGGCCCTGCTTGTCTGGTTGATTTGATCATAGAGGCCCTACGAGGGAAGTACTGAAAACACAAGGTACCATTCTCCATTTTCTTCTAGAAAACTCCACTTAAATGGCTAAGAAAGTGCAGAGGTCTGATATTGCTGCATTGCAATATCATTATTGCTGTGAATTGCAGAAAGTGAAGTTCATCTAGTCAGCACTGATCTATCAGACCAGGCATCAAATGGTGGCACTTCCTTCTGTGACCAATAGTCCTTTGGGTTGGGCCCCTTTTAACAAAATCAGTTGCTTGTTTTATGCAGTGGCCTGTAACTTTACTTGTTTCCTATTTCATGAAAATAAGAACTTCTAGTAGACAAGTATAAATCCAGAAAATATGCTATGTCCAACATTTGCTTAAATTCTTCACAGAGTGCACAGATTTCTGGTGAGGTGCATTTTTTTTTTGCCCAATTTACTCTGCACCTGTGCAAGAAATCTTTTAAATCTTTTGAAATAGTCGTTACATTGAAAGGCAAGCAAGAAACAGAACCTGCCTGGTTATCTCCAACATCTGTTTGGAAGTGTTTGAACTTTCCAAAAGTGCTGTATTATTGCAAACTGTTCACCTGAAATGCCCTCTCTTTGCCGAGTACAGTAAGGACAAATCCAGGAAAGAGAACCCTGGTACTGATGGTACCAACTGAGGGTCGCTTCTGTGCTGAAGTGAAATTGCAGGGGGCACTGAGATGTTCCCTATGATCAGCTGGCTGAATTTGTCATTCATCATGTAAATATTGCACGCTTACCCCTTGTACAGAGGACAAGACTTATTTCACAATCTTTTAGCTTTCTGTGTAAAGCATGTAGGCAAAATGTTTTAGCATCCCAGCTCTACTTCTGGATCCCTCCCATCACTAGAGAAAATCCTTGAAGATTATTTCACAATCTTTGAGCTTTCTGTGTAAAGCATGTATGGAAAATGTTTTAGCATCCCAGCTCTACTTCTGGATCCCTCCCATCACTAGAGAAAATCCTTGAAGAAAATTTGAAATTTGGAAAAAATCGTAAATGGAGGGAGTTTGCAAAACAAACACAGTAAGGTAAATTGTTACTGGAAGACAATTTGTGTTGCTGCACATTTGGACTGTCACAAGCTGCCTGAAGGACGGGCAAACAAAGGGCACTGAAATGAGGGGGGGTGAGGCTTCAGCGGATTATAGAAGTGATTGGCAGCAACTTCTAACAACTTTATTCCTCCCTATGCAACTTAAGCAGTCATACAGAATGACATATGAGCAGTGTGCAAGAGGAAACAATTTGGTCATTAATAATTGACAACATAAACACTAAGACTATACAATCGTGTGCATATAAATAGCATCTGTCTTGGAGACTCTCTGTAATTATGACCTTAGTTACATCTATGGTCATCACTTGTGTCAGTGCTGGACATCATGAATGAGCTTGCTGAAGCAGTTGTTTCTGGTTGGTTTTGTTGTGGGACCATCAGTACAAATAAGTAGTTTTTTTCCTAACAATAAAAATGGAGTAGTTTTTTGCACTTGCTCTTGCAGGTAGTGTGTTTTCAGTGTTCTTGGCATGCTGTTAAGATCTTATCCCATATTGGTGCAGTATGAGAATACTGCATTGTAAACAGAGTAAAAAAAAAAAACCCGACTGTACTTGGTTATCTTGCAAGATAGGAAAAGTGTGTTGAAGGAAAACAGATAGGAAGGGAAAGGAGATGCCAATTTAGGAACTTAGTGCTTGTATCTTTATGATTGGTTTTGGAAAGGGTCTTCTCAGGGAAAGGGTATCCCACAGCATGTTATGCAAAAAGACCGTGTGTCTTATTTTGACTGTCCAGATTTGAGTATTTTTGCCTCCATCACAGAATGATTTCATATAACATTTGGATACCAGAGGCATGCTGAGACTGAGCTTCTTTGGATTGTTCTCTGTTGTGATAGAGTTTACTTTGTAGAGGAAGGGTGAGGAGATGCTGTATCTTCTATGATGGCAATGCACATTTTTCATTTTTTGATTAAGACCAGGCCAGACTCTCATCTGAGCCACAGGAGTCAAGACAGTAAGAGAAAGGAGGAGAGGGCTTTTAGTATTCAACTGCTTTTGAAGCCCATAATGTGTTTGTCGGCAAGGTGGTTAATGCATATCAGCATCTTCTCCAGAATTTAGCCTGTACGGATTTCAGTGTTGGCTCAGAGGTTGGGTGTTTTACGCTGCGTTGCAAGGAATGACACCCAGGATCCATGATGTACTGAATTTGGGTTTCTGCTTGCTTTGTTCTGAAGAGAGGAAGGAACATCTGTGCAGTAGGTGTGGCTAAATGCTGACAGTGGTTGTTACCTTGAAACTGGTTGAAGGACTGGTAAAGAATGATACGGCTTTCAGGGAAAGTTTTGCATTCAAATTAAATAGCTTATATAACTCTTACTGGCAAGTAGTATGAGTTTATGTTAACACATATATTCTCTGATTAGTAAGGGCATTCTCTGTTAGGTCTCATTCTCATAAGCATTGCCACTGGTAACTTGCAACAGAGACTAAACTATGCCTTTATTTATGAAAGGTAGCAGGCTGGGAGATTGTGCTGGAGTCAGTGGATGTACTGCAAAAGAAGGTGCAGTCCATACGCAGAGACCAAGGAGAGAAAAATCTGTCAGTCTCCATTGTTTTCTCCATGTTCTGTCAAGAAGTGGTCTTTCTCACTTTTCTTCCCCACCGCCCACCAGGGGAGCAGACCCCACATCCAGTGCATATTTAGTGTGCTGTACGGATCCATGGAAGATTAGGGAAAGCATCATGATGTCTTTGTAATGCTCTGTTGTAAGGTTCATTCGTTCTTACAGTCTTTCATACCTTATGGAATTTAACTTAATTAGAAAAAGGATAGCTCATAGAGGCTTTAGGCAAAGCAGAATTTCTTGTCCCATACTTGAATTTAATGTAAAATGCATATTTTATTTTGCTGACATCGGAATATGTGGCCTGTGTCCCTGAGGATGCCTATTTTAGCTCATTAATACACACCAAATAAATATATTTCATAATACCAAACATATGTCTAGAAACCTGTCATACGATTCTCTGTTGTCTCTAGTACAAAAAAGTACAAACTTTGTCATGGTTTAAACTCAAATCAGTCTCTCTAGTAGTCACCTTTGACTCCAAAAGAAAACAAGCTTCCTGGTACTACTGCTTTGACTGTAACACTCACAGATATTTAAATGTATGATAAATTGAGGTACTCACCAGGGTGGGGACCCTTAAAATGAGTTGTTTGTTACTTAGCAACGACATCTACAGAAAAGGTAATTTGCTGTGGATAGTCTAGGAGACAAAGCAAGACTGTGCTGTGCTCTGTAACAGAGTGGTTTTTATACTGTAGTGTTTCTAAGAAAAGCAAAGGAAATGAAGTAGATTGAGAAAGATGCTGGAGGAGAAGGATTACATTCAACAGGCCAGCTGTTTGGGCACTCATTTAGGATGTGAGAAACCACATTCTTCTAGCTCCTTTGCCTGGAGGGCTTTGAACCTTAGCAGAGTGGTTGAATGCTACAGGGTGTTCTGGGACGGGATCGTCATAGCTTCTGTCCCCGAGGCTGACTCCTTCCAGATAGATGAGTAGGCTGTCCTGGAGCAAGGAGTCTCACCTCTCGGATTAAGTAGTATAAACAGAAAGTGAAAGAGTCGTTCTGTCTGCCTGTGTGTCTACTTTCCTCTCAGGGAAAATTCCTGTATTTTATACATCATTGAGCAGCTTCAGACTTGCTGCTGTCATATTCTGTTCTGGCCCCAGGGCTAAGATACTGTCTCCTGGGATGTGGGAGGCCTCAGTTGAGTTCTACTTAGTGACATTCTCAGGGAAAAGGCTGAACTAAGGTTGTCTAGCTGTCTTTAGGAGGAGGATACAAAAAAGACTACCATTTAGGGAAGCTGTAAGAGGAGGCAAAATGAATATGTGTAGACTAATATTGAGTAAATACATTGGGTGCTTCTGGTCATCATACAACACTAAAACATGGAAACATTCAATGAAGTTAAAAAATCAAATTTTAAGCCAGAAAAGGGACTTAATTTTTTTTTTAAAAAAAGCAACCAAGTAAGCCCACCAAAAACCTGACAAACCAAAAATCACTTGTATTAATATCTCCAAAATACTCATATTAAACACAATTAATGATAATAAACTTTTCAGGAAGGATATTAGGCTCTGCCCTTTAGGACAGTAGCCCCCCTTTAGGACACTAGCAGCTCTTTAGTTACCTGAGATGACAGCCAACAGACAGGCCACATTATCTCTTGCGTGTCTGGTATAAAGGGACAAAGTTCTTGTTTTCTCTACTGAAGCAGGCTGTAGTGGAGAGGAAAACCACTCTGTCCTGTCTTGTCTTCTGGGCAGCGTTTCTTGGTTTCTTTTGTGAATACATCAGTCAGCTGTGCCAAACTCGTGCTTGTGCTTGCTGAAACAGAGGGTGGTAAGGGTAGCTCTAATCCAATATTTGTGCTTTACAGGCCAATGAATAGTAAAAACCATTGCCTGGCAGAAACTTGAAGCCATGGATTAACATGACTATATTATTGTTTGGAGCAGCGCTGCGTGCTGATGGATTGAGAGTCTTTTACAAGGTGTCCTGTGTTACACCTGCCTTGCTAAATTCCCGGTGATGAGGAGCTGACCCAGCAGCTCTCATCAGGTGAAGGATTGCAATTGCTGCCTTCACAGCCCTTCTGTGTCAGGTCTAGAGTCATTCTCCTGAGCTGAAAATCAAAGAGACTTAAAAATATCACAAAACAAGCCCACTGGACTTAGTATGATATACAGAGTGTAACTGGGATCAGGACTGAGTTACTGGTGTTCTTCTGTGTGCTTGTTAATTAACACGTTTTTGGTAAATGTTACCTTTGCTGTTTCTCTGTTTTTTCCTGATTTAGCAATGTTAAAATTATTTGGTGTTCATCATAGATGGATTACATTGATGCCCTATTATTATTTCTAACTATTAGTCTGTTTGGCTTTGTTTAGTTCTATGATAATTATGTCTTTATTGAAAGGAAGAGAGTAAACTCCCCCAAATTATATTTCATTCAAAGGTTTCTATTTGTAATCCTTTTGCAAAGCTGGACTATTTATTACCATTCTACTGACATCTCCACATGGACTCTTAAGCTAGAAGTTATGTACATTTTTGGAGCAGGACTTCTAAAACTTTACAATCAAATCTTGCAGTTACTGACTGTTGCTGAATAGGATTTTCAGTTTTCTGTGAATGTAATTTAAAACACCTTCTTTCAAATCTGTAGTTTCTTCTGTTTTTATCTATTCTTTTGGCTGATTTTTGATCTTTCTTTATTTCACTTTGGCTTACAGCATCATTTTAATTATCTGTGCAGTTTTTTTGATAGAAGAACATAATCTGTGGAGAAATGTCTAGTTTAGCTGCTCTTCAAGGTTAATAATGAAGTAGGCCACAAGCTGCCAAACCATATTAAAACCAGGATATTTCTTGGCATATGCAGATGTGGAATTTCAGCAATTTGAGAAAAATTAGGATACCTATAAGAGTTTTGATACCTTTAGGAGCAAAGAATAGCAATAATAAGTTTCTCCAGAATTAGCTACCTAAATTCCTACCATCTTTCTGGATCTGACCTCAGCTGCTTGAAGGTTATGATATTTGTACAAATTTCAACTGAAGTGCTAGAGCAGTTACTTACTGATGGTGATCCAGAAGTCCCTAGGTGAAATGCATCAGTTTTCTTTTCCTCTTCAGAACCTAGCTGAAACCTAAAGCAGATTGTGTTTCTTAGGAGGAAAAAACAGTGATGTGGTCCTGATTAAGACCAGGACTAAAAGGAACGAATGGAACAGAATTTTTCAAGTGGCGGTGCTTCAGAGAAGTGCCAGAGTAGCTTTTGCAAGAACATATGGATTTTTCTCTCCCCTGGAAAGAAAAAAATACACATTTGTCTCTGAAAACAGAGTATGAAAACTTCCTTGCAGTAAAAGCACATACGTGAATCCAAGTGGTACACCAGCTGTCACCAGGCCCCAAACATTTACTAACTGATGATTTCTAGGTACTTCCGTAGTCATTAAACGGATTTTGTGCCAGTAGCTTAAGCAGCTTCGGAAGATACCACAGCATCTATGAGGAACTGGGGAAATGTAGATGCAGAAGCAAGGACATCATTTGGGTACTGTTCCCTGGTAGCAGCTGAGGGAGGAGATTGGGCTGGAAAACAGGTTTTGCCAGCAGAACAAGCCAACCTGGTAGTCTTCTGAGTACCCCTCTGCTTGTGTGAGAGAAAGGGAGACTATACTCTGTGAGAAAGTTGTACGCCATTTAAAATTAGGAACTTTAACAGCAGTTTTCCATCTTTCTCCTGGAAATTGTGAGTTCAGACTATTGTTATGCTAACAGGGAGCAGAAGTTTTCTGCATCTTTTCACTGTCTTTCATATGAAAATATGCAGTGAGACTTAAAGTATGAACACATCATCTGTTGGAGAAAGAAAAATAGTCTTCCCTACAGAAAATTACACAACTACAAAGCCTTCTGGGAATTCTGTCACAAGTGCTACTCTGCTTTTGCATCTTCTTTTCTGTAGTGATGTGCCTAAAGGTGATACGTGAGTATCCTAAAGCTAAGCTAAACACAGAATTGTGGGAAAAAGGTTTCCTGCATCAAGGAAAAGAGGTGGCCAGCTCAACAAGGATTGTAAAATTTACTATTGTTTCAGAAGGTTCTCCCTTTGTTTCACACAAGGTTTAAGTATGTACTAAAACTGTAATTATTTCAAATGGTGAGAAGATTTCTCAGGATTAAGAGGCAGAAGACCTCTAATGTGATTGGCAGGCTTAGACATTGCCACATGCAGTAGTAGTGCCAAAGTCCAGAGGCAAACTAGAGCAGGCATCATCCTCTGTTTATAATGCAGTTTGAAAAGGGGTTCGTTACTTCAGAGTCACTAAATACAAAGGCAAGGCAAAGATTATGGTATCACCTTCTCCACAGTAGGCTGGGATCATGGCTTTAAAGAAAGCTGTAGTGAAAAAAACCCTTGCATTCAGAAAGTAGAAATGCGTTGAGAAATCTGCTTAAAATTTAAGTAGCTTGGCTATTTAACTCTTGCGGACCTAATTATACAATCCTATACATCTCATTTCGTAAAAAGGGGGAAAAGTGCCCTAAAAATTGCTTGTTGTATTTAAGATTAATGTGAGAAGGCCATAAAATCCCTACTCTGCATATTATTTAAGTACCTGTTTACCTAATTGCGTGCCGTACAAGAATGGCATAGACCTTTCCTTTTGAAACCTACAGCCTAAAGGAAATGAGAAAACCCTAAAGCAAACCAGAGAACTTCCATCTGCTGTAGAGTTTTGGAAGCTCTAGGCTGTATGATTTACTAACGGGCAATTACATTTTAAACACTTCACAGCATTTCTTGTTATATTTTTGTTACATTTTTGTTTGGTATTGGAATGCTGACTCAGCAGTATAGCGAAATTACTAAGGGTCGAAGATGTATCATTGTGTTACTATCTGAAAGTCCTAGCTACTGTAAGTTTTAAGAGTGATGCACAGAAATTAATGGAAAATGCTCTAAGTCATTGGAGTGGTTAATGGTTAGCTGTGAAGCTCTTTTATGTGAGGGTAAGAGATTGTTTAATTTACCTATGTGTGTTTGCAAGTTTGTAGAGAAATCCAGGCCTTCAACCTGGCTTCTGGTCCACTTGTGCAACTCTAGTTGGACAAAGAAAGAACCGTGAACACTACATGATGTTGCATTGTGTGAATCAATAATTCATGTTGATAAGGAAGGAGTAAATCTAAGGGCAAAATCTTGCCTTAGTTCATTATTAGAGTTGTTATGCATTTACATTCTGCCTATTTATATTGCAAAAATAAATCTTTGTCTTTCAGTCATGTCTTTTAGTGCAGCTAAGTGAAGTCAGCTGAATGCTGAGGTCTTGCTTTCTGGGAGTAATTACCACCTGACAAAATTTTGTATGCTGCTTCGAAGAAAATGTCATTTACACATAACAGTGTAATATATGATTACAGAAGTTATCATGAATCTCAATCAAAGGAAAAGATAGAAACTCTCTTCACATTTCAGACAGAAGTTTGAGTTCCAGGTTTTATCCTTTCATTATACCATTTCCTCAGATGCCATGAAGGAGATGGCGATAATCTTTCACATTTCTGAACCACCTTTTATCAGCAGATCTGGAAACGTGTACCCGGAGCTCTTTACTGAATAGAGCACTTTTATTATGTTTTGCATCTTGTGAGATTAAAGTGATACTTCCGTATGTATCTTGCAAAGGGATGAACTGAGACGAAGAGGAAAAACAGTTGTGAAAGGTCACATAAGAGTCATTCATATGGTTGACATCAGGAACCTGTGAATTTTGTCTTACAGTTCTCTGCTCCTGCTGCTAGGCTGCATTCCTCTGCAGTAAGCTGATTTCCTATCCTGTGGATGCTTTCATATCAGCATGCTTTTATTTTCTTGCATTGGATGTTCTTTTGTCTTTTCAGTAGTAGTTCTTCTGCTCAATATTATTAGAGGAAACTGCAGGTACTTGAATAGAGACTTACAGAACCATATGAAATTGTGCAGATTACATTTCTGAATCTTTCCTTCCGTGGAGACGCCAGAAATATTGCCACTCCCTTCTAGGAAATTGTTCATTTGTGTACTGTGTGTAGAAAACAAACTAAACATCAGTTAATACAGCCCACATAACTTATGAAATGCGTGAGTAACCTTTGTGGGAAGAAGGCAGTTGTTTGCTCTGCTTTAGCATGCTGTTTGCCTCTCCTTTTACCTAGTAAACTGTTTGCTCAGGGTGATGGAAAACAAAATGGGCTGAACTGACCTAATAGCTCTGCCAGAGTAAGGAAGATATCTTGGGACTCCTGATTCGCACCCTGTGGTCCAACCTTATTCCCTAGGACTGTTACTTGCTGGACCACAATAGTAAGCCAAGACCATTTATCTGACTGGAGGAAACATACTCACTTTCTGCTGGATTAGTTTGCTCTGAGTTACTGCAGTCAGGTAAACTACAACCAATGCAGGAGGGGGCAGACCCACAGAGAGAAAAGGATCTTCTTTTCAGCAGTAACTCTGGGATTAGATTAGACATTTCATGTAACATCTTGGTGAAAACATAGAAAGAATAAAATATGCATTGCCGAATTAACAACGGATCAAAGAAAGGATCTGGCAACTTGTTTCTTCTAATGATAATGTATCTGACTGCTGCTGGCTGCCCCTTGTAAACGAGCATTATTTCAAGCAGGATTAAAATGATAGCAAGCAAAGTTAAGAGCTTAACAGGACTCCTCTTTGTTAATACAGACTCAACTACTAAAATGTTTCTGTCTGGTATGCCTCATATACACATATCTCAAGGGGATCTTTACTTTTTCCTGCTGGGTAACTAGTGTTATGTGATAAATTGCATCATCTTTGAAATTAGTAAGGAAGTAATGCAGTCATACTGTTGTCTTTAGTTACTGTGATTAGTTTACAAATTCTGACAATTGATAATTACAAGAAACTGGATGTGTTCATAGGGCCAGATACTTGCAAAGAAATTCCTCCTTTGAAAAGACATGTTAACTGTGAATTTACACATTGCTGCCCAGGCTCTTCAATGATAGGCCTTTATTTTGGAATTATTTTACTATTTTACATTCCCCCTCCCTTTATATTGAGGTCTGAGAGATGCCACTTTCCGTATCCCGCTTTTCTTAGAGTGACAGGTTGCACTTTTTCATGCTGGCCATCCCTTGCAAAAGCAAGCGCTGGCAGGAGGGTGCTGAACGTGTGAAACCTTAGTACATTTCAGCCTGGATGGTTGCTAAGTGTTTCTGGTCTGTGCTACCTTAATGTAATGCTATTTAAGGTAATGGGACTCAGACTCATTGGTCAGTGTTGACGGTCTTAGACTGACACAGTGGGTCCAGAGTTGTGATTGGGCAGTTGGACCACTTTTGGTGAATTGTCCTACTGATTTTATGCTGCCTGCTTTTATTATATTCAGGCATATAATGTATGCCTGAGAGGTTATAATGGTATGTTTTCACTGGGAAAATCATCCTCTAGTTGTTAGAATTTCTGGAAACATGAAATATCCACCAAGAAATGTTTTCTCTAAGAAACTGAAGAGATGTTCACCATTTAAAAAAAATTGCCATTCTCTTATGAACATAAATAGCATGTGTAACTACAATGCTGTTCTGTACTTTCACTTTCCCTTTATTTATTGGTAGTACATACAGTTGTGATTATTCTGAGTATCCTGACTCCAGTGTAACTAATCAAATTTATGGTTCCCACAGTTAGTGTTTGCTATGCAGGATGTATGGAACAGGTGAATGTTTCAATAGGACTAGTGTATCTGTAAAATTTTCCCACTGGGCCTTGCAAGTTAATACTCTATTTTGCGTAAGAAACTCTGAGTATATTCAGATGGCAGAGCACCATCAAGCATCATATTTAGGATTGTGATTTGAAGTTTAGAATAAGCCATCTTATTTGTAAAAATATCTCACTTTGGCCCTTGTGTAAATATTGTCTCTTAATTTCTCTTTATTATTATTTTAAAGTTAGAAATTAATATTCCAGATGGAATATGCCACATGTAAAAGTAGAGAGTGATGCACTTGGGTTCTGTGTGATTTTGTTAGTTTCTTTAGTGATTATTTTTTGTTATTTGTGTTAAATTGATTTGCTTCTATTTTGCTTCATGTGCTGTTGAATTCTTCATGTTTCTGAGAAACAGATATTAAAACAGAAGACACAAATAGGATTTATTTGCATGGAAATGCATTGTGATGTCTGATTGATTTATGTGTCCTGGTTTCTCTGGGATAGAGTTAATCTTCCTCCTAGTAGCTGGTACAGTGCTCTGGTTCAGATTTAGGATGAGGATAATGTTGATAACACAGGGGTGGTTTTGTTGTTACGGAGCAGCGTTTACACAGTGTCGAGGCCTTTTCTGCTTTTTGTGCCATTCCACCAGCGAGTAGGGTGGAGACGGACAAGAAGTTGGCAGGAGACACAGCTGGGACAGGTGACCCCAACTGACCAAGGGGATATTCCATAGCATATGGCATCATGCTCAGCAGTAAAAGGTGGGGAAAGAAAGAAGGGGGATTTGTTTGGAGTGATGGCATTTGTTTTCCGAAGTAACTTGTATGAGTAATGGGGCGCTGCTTTCCTGGAGCTGGCTGAACACCTGCCTGCTGGTGAGAAAAGGCGAATGAATTCCTTGTTTTGCTTCACTTGTGTGCACAGCTTTTGCTTTACCTATTGACCTGTCTTTATCTTAACCTGTGAGTGTTCTCACTTTTACGATTCTCTCCTGTGTCCTGATACAGGGGAAGTGAGCGAGCAGCTGTGTGGTGCTTAGTTGCCAGCTGGGGTAAACCAGGGCAGTATGAAATATTGAAGTATTTTAAAAGGATAGGTGAGGACTATGTGTCTTCCTGTGCCAAACGAGGAAGCTGATGCTAGTAATTTCCCTGAGTTCCACATGTTAAATTGATAAGATCAGAAGTGCAAATCCCTATTCCCCTGCTGTATCTAGTAGATAACACTTTCTTCCATGCAAGGTTGCATTTTAATGCAAAGGTGCTGCTTGCAGATTTGTTTTTTCACTCCATAGCGTGGAACACCCTAATTTTTTAGTGCGGGATCATTCCTTACTGTCCACAATACCAGCTTCATTCACTGTTTTCATGCTCTGTTCTTTCTGATGGTGCAATAAAGCAATTTTTGTTTCAGAAGTGGAGGTGGGAAGCATACTAATTTTCAGCTGTTGTTCTTCCTCCATCTGGGAATAAAAAGAAACAACTGTGGCTCATTTTAGTGCAAGAAATGATAACTTGCTGGGGCTAGATAGGTATTCTTCACTAATTGGATAAGTGATTAAAGCACTGCAGGAATTGCCACTGCAACACATTCAAAGCATTTTGACACATCCTGAACATTTTGACACATCCTAAAGTGCATTTGGGATGGTAACACAAGCAAGTTACCTTTTTTCAGAAACCTCTTCCTAGTAAAGTGCTTCAGGCTTCAAACAGAGTACCATACTGCCCAGGTGCTGGGCTCAGCAGAGGCAGCTGGCACGTCCCTATGGTACACCATGCATATACAAGGACTTTCAAGTGGTGGAAGGCTGAAATAATTGACAGAACTTTAAATCCTGCTATAGGAAAATAAGAGGGGTGGGGAAAGAGAAAGTTGCAGCACAAAGTTGAAATGATGGTTGCAGACCTTTTCTGGAAGGAAAAAACTCCATCTTCTATCAGTCTCCTCAGAAAGAGTTTATCCTCTCAACTTCCCTGCCAGTTAGATGTTAAGTGTGTCTTAGCTGTTAAAATTAGTTTTTCCATAGGTGCAGAATGACAAACCTATTAAACCTGGAATAATTACTGTCATGTAAGACATATCACCTGAGATGAAGGTTTTTAATGAAACTTTTTCTTTGATTGCATGTTAATCATTAGGGGCTTTTAAAAATCCATTCCTGTGGGAATACTGCTGTATACATGTTGCTGAACGTAACAGTGCAAAAACTCTTAACAAAAGGCCAACACAAAACCTTGTCTTCTTTTCTCACATTTCTGAGGACTACAAGCAAAGCTTTCCTAATAATGCTCATTCATAATTCTCGTTTATCAAATTTAAGTTTCTGAGGCCAAACAGTTTATTCTATCAGGAATTACTATTATTCATAATAAAGTGACCTGTTGGTGGGGCCCCTACTGATAAAGGGGTTTTTTACCATCTGTTGCCTAGTAGACAAGTAAACTGATAAAGTAATTGGAACTTTCCTGGCTGAATTGTCAGAGGAGCTCTCAAGAATTCTCATCTTGCTTTTGACCTGTAGATTAGCTTTTATTCAGCAGAATTCTGTCATTTTCGTTTCTATTTCCTCCACTGAAAAATGAATCTGAGATAGGGAAAATAACTGTTGAAACAAGATACAGGTTTCTTTTACTTATGCAAAGTCTTTGCTAGAGGCAAATGTAAATATGTGATGGTCGTGTTTTGTATAGGTATTACTAGAAATGTGCTGTTATGGAAGAGTCTGTGGGGGCAAAAATATCCAGAAGGATCCTGGTTTGGTTGCAGTTTAACCCTTACAGTGTCTTAAATCCAGGATAACTAAGTGGAAACAATTTTTAGTGTAAGGACTTCAGTGTTTTGGTTTTTTTTTTAAAAAGTGCTGTTACCTTTAAAAAACCCCAAGAACAGAAAAGCAAACCCACACAGCAAACACAGAAATGTGTGCATATCTCTTGACTATCACCTGTGATAGAAGTAAAGCCTGACTGCTTTGCCGCAGTGGTTTAGCAGAGCTGTGTCTGCTGAATGCAACTCACCTGTTCAGTCTTGGCTCCTGCCTTGAGCTCTGTGTAAAGCACGTGGCAGATGTGCGGTCTTTAATGACACATCACTTAAATGTGATTGAAGTCGTCAGGATTCTGTGTGAGTGCAGGGCCAGCTCACACAAACCTCATGTCAGGCTGAAGGTCTGGCATGTCACAACGAAGAGTTTCTCAATGGACAGTTTGATAGGAGCTGTGTGGCTTACAGCTAGGATTTGAAAAATCTGCTCTTGCAAGGTAAGTAGGAAAGCTTTGCCAGCTGAGTGCCTGGAGAACCCAAGTTCTTCCTGCAGAGAGCATGTCCTTTCTAAAGGCATCTTTACTAGCCTTGGAATGGAGTATGTGCCTCACTTGGAGTCCTGCCACCTTCATCTAGCACATGGCAGGTCCCTGGTTGGTGGTGAGTCATGTGTGCTTTCATATAAACTGTGTTGGAAGGGCTTAACAGTTCCCTTGGGTTGATAATGTCTGCTTTACTCATACGTGGTGTATCTAGGCAGGATTGGCAAAATCTGGTTATCAGGTGGTGGCATGAAAGAATGTTACCATTTTCCACTTTAAAGTTATTATCTTGTGAGTTGTATTTCTCTCCAGTATTTTTGTTGAAGAGTTAGGATTGCACCATACAGTCACTAATAATCATCTCGGATGTGGGGGGGACATATGGATTTCTGTACTTACTCCCTTGTCTGCATTTGGTTCCCGCTCAGTAGAGCCCATCTACTGTTGGGCTGCTCTGTACAATGCATCCTTCTCTTCCATGCTGTCTGTACTGAGCACTTCCTTGTAACATCCTACTCCCCTCCCCCATGTGGATGTTAACTGCTGTTATGGGAATGATTTAATCATTAGCATTGCTGCTATAAGATTGTAATGTTTTTCATTTACACCATTAAATAGTAATCGTGTAAGTACTGTCTGAAACTGCCGTTGCTGTAAATGGTCAAAATGTTGCTACTTGCTAGCCATTCCATATGTCAGACTGCAGTCATTGCATCTGGCGTGCGTTGCCTTGCACGGTGGTGTGAGCAAGACATGGATGAACTTTCTGATGATGGGAAGCATAGAATATCTGGGTCAGAATTAGAAAATAGTAGCATTTATTTGGTTTGTCCCAGAGATATATCTAGTTTCCCTTCACTTTATGGAGTGTTCTTGTATGTTCCCGAGTGACCCATGGTGCAGGTAGCCTAGCAGACTGTTAATACTGTAGTCATTCATCTTACTGAGACATGGCAATTCAGAAACAGTAGGTAAAAGTCTTTCTTTAAAAAAATCTGGAGCCTGTCAGAAGTGGAAACACTTTACATATGGGGAACTGTGCTTTTAAGGCACTATGGCATCACCCTGCTG
>NW_010426516.1:37299-46057 GCF_000710305.1 Buceros rhinoceros silvestris | reverse complement strand
TGACCCACGAGTGCAGGAGCTGATGCCACAGAAGTGCCGTTAACTTCAGTTTCAGACTCTGAAGGCAGATGAAGTGGCCCTGCAGTAGTGTTTTGGTTCAGATTGCTGAAACAATCCTTCTCCATTCCCACCTCCCACTTCTGGCTCACACTTGTGGAGTGTGCAGATTTGATCAGCCTGAAATGGGCACTCTTGGAGAGCAGTGAAACACACCTCAGCTGTTACTGGGCATCCAGTCTTCACAAACAGAGTAGAGCAAATCTGAAATAAACCTTGGCTTCCCTAAATATCATGATGAATTTAGGTCCATGCTACCAAATGTTCCAGTCTATGGAGCTCCACTTACCGTGTTGCAATTCTAATGTAAACGAGGCAACTATGCAATTCTTTTTTTCTTTTTTAATTTTTTGTTGTTGTTGCTATACTTTACATTCTAATGGTCAAAATAATTGATTCTGTGCAGGAATTGGCCGATACTTGATCCTTTAGGTAATACGAACAAATGTTGCTTTTTTTCATTACGTTCAGATGAGATTTTTGGAATAAGACCTCAGCTCCCATTGCAACCAAACTATTTTCATGTTTTAAAGAACTAGTTTTGCTGACAAGCATAACACCACAAAAACATTTTTTTCATTGTGACATCTTGTAATTTCTCCTACTGCCTCTGTGGGACATGAAGAGTATCAAAAATGATGACATTTTTAAAATGGAAAATTATCACTTATAAAATATAATTTCCAGGGCTCCTTCTGCATTAATAGCAACTTCTCTCTTGCTGATTGAAATGACAACAGAGCACTAGTACTGCTTTATATTTTGTCTCTGAATTTGATTGGAAAATTTTTTTAACTTGTATTTTAATATTGGTGTTGTTGGATTGTGAGAGCAGCTACCTCACAGGTGGAGCAAAGCTGATTTTCATCCATGAGTCTTCAAGAATGTGTTTTTTATAATAATTCATATGACAGTTTGTCAGAATTTAAAGAAATAAAATGAAGGTTATTTGTACTTTATTGTAATTTCTACTGAATATTTAAGGTGACAGTAGTTTCTCCTGCTGGATAATTGGTACAGGGGGATAAAATGGAAAGACATGCCTGGGCCACAACATCAATATTCTCCCCTCCTGTATCTCATGTTTTTATATAAAAGTGCATAGCAACCTTAATATATAGTACAGTGTATAGAAATTTATACTCAAACAGACAATTCTCCAGCATCAGCTGCTACATTAGAACAGAGGCAACAACCGTCTTAACACATTTCCTAGCTGGGAAGAAAAAGAATATTCCTTGGAGATCACAGGAATGGGTTAATGGTAAACATGAATAATGTAAGGATTTCTGTGCTGTGGTTTTAGAATTATAAACTGGCTTTTGGAACTTGGAATTTCCCAGGACTGTCAAGCTGCAGAAGGGGACAACATGTATTACTCTAGAAAATTTTAAGTGGAATTAGAATAGCAAAAAAGGGGTAGGTTTTATTTTGGTCCTGATTGTTAAACTCATCTGAAAAGATCTAATGCAGTTTCAGTTTGCTTGCATAATTAATGGCCGAAGGAGAGCCAGCCACATGCCTCAGCGGCAGAGGGCTAATTGTATTCTGGGTTGCTTCCGAGTCTTGCCAGAAGGTCAGAAGGAGGTGATCCTTCCTCTCTACCCAGTAGTGGTGAGGCCACACCTGGAGTTCTGGTTCACTTCTGGGCTCCCCAGTGTATAAAAGATACGCAGCTACTGGACGGAGTCCACCGAAGGGCCACTAAGATGATAGAGGGACTGGAGCATCTCTCCTTTGAGGGGTGGAAGAGACTGGGACAGTTCAGCCTGGAGAATAGAGGCCCAAGTGGAAGCTCGCTGATGTATATAAATATCTGAAAGGGTAGATTAAGTCACAGTGATGCAGGTGGCATATGGATGCTGTTGTCCTCCACACTGCCCAGTAAATATAATTCTTTTCCACCTTTCCATTTGCATTCACTGAGTGCCTTATATAATATATTGAAGTTGTACATTTTGAAGGCAAGAAAATATTTTTATTATGGTTTGGTAGCATGGTAAATATACAATAACTGAAAAGAATATAAACAGTAGTGATATCTATTGTGGGATATATGTAGTTTTAGTTTAGTTTTAAATATTTATGTATAAAGTTCTAAATGCCTGTTAAATTTATCTTAAAAATTATATACACAGATTATTTGTTCAATACTGAATTTTTCATGTATTTTTATATGGGTAGTTATTTATATTGTTTCTATACAAGTGATTTTCCGCCAGAATGCCACTCTGTGCATAGATCCAGTTCAATAAGAGCTTTTGCTGTCTCTTGATGTGAGACTCCCAGAGAAGGCATGGAGTTGGGATTGGGTTTATTGCAGGAAAAGGGTAACTTTTCAGAAGGCTAAGAACGTACTCGGCAGGAACTTCTCCTGCTCCTAGCATGAGGTGTTGGGTTTGTTTGCTTGTTTATTAGCAGCTGCCATGTGTTTTGAATGTAGATGTGTTACATGTCAGTATGTCTCTATATCCACTGTCACACCAGTTAGTTACGCTGATCCAGATCATATTAGTCAGAACAGGAGCCGATCATCAGTGTTTTGCCAGCACTGGTGCAAATCCTTGGACAGTTTACGTAATACTGAATGTGGGACCATAAAGCAAACTGTTTACATGAATACATTGAGATAAATAGGGTGCCCTCATACAAACATTTTCCCCAGTTTCATTCATCAGCATCTCTTTTTTTTCCCAGCACTTCTGGATCCAGTTTGTAGCTTGGTTTCTAGGGATACGTGAATATCACTTCCTGTGCAGGAACAAATGTGGCAGACGTTGCAAGACATGAATGTTCTGACATATAGCTGTTCTGGAAGAAATTGCTTCTGAAACTGGCTTTGAACGTAGACGCCAGTATATCCATGCCGTGGGCTTGCTGCTTGGGTTCAGATGTTGCTGGTAGCCAGGCAAATTATTCATAAACCTTATTACTAAACTGACTACATTCAAAGCCACTTCAGCTTTTCTTGGTGCAGCAGGTGACATTTGTGAACTGGTTATATGAACCTGGTCCTTTCCAAGGCAACTCCAAACCTAGCAGTATCATCCTAGCTGTCCTGGGTTCAACATGGAGGAACCGGATGCTCCCATAAAGTACATGCAGGGAATAATTATATTGGACCAGAACTCAAAACAAGGAAGTCTAGCCCAAACCGGGACACTAGCATTCTTATCACAAAGCAGGACGTTGATTTTGAGGATTTAGCCAGTTTTGGCCTTGATAACTACTGGCAGTGAAGGACCGTCTCAGAAGAACTGAAACCATGTACAGTTAGTACATGCAAATCAGTGTGTTGGAATTATTTTTTTTTTAAGAAGTCCATCGACTCTAGAAATTGGCAAAACAAACCAATTCTATTCTGAGAAGTGATCGGATGAGAAATCATTATGGAGAAGATCTAAGCCACTTAATAGTTTAAATATGTTTTTACCACTTCTAGTGAGGTTTGAGGGATATATTACGATTGAAGGGAGCTGGAATAGCACCCTACTAAATCACCTCATCTGGAAGTTTAAATCACCCTTTACTGGTGTTGTGTGAGTCAAACCATAATGAATGTTTTCTTCAGTGGCAAAACTGGTTTAAGAGGTTTTTGGCACGCCCTTCATTGCCTCCCTAGTTATGCAATGCAACTCTGAGGGCCGTGCTGTAAGCTTTTATTAGTGAAATGAACAAAGTTTCAAACAAATCTCTTCCTCCTCACTTTCCCTCTTTTTTTTTTTTTCTTCGAACCGAGATAATTTCATCAAGTCAGTTTACAGCACCTCTTCCTTCTCCTTCCTCCCAATGCACACAAAAACAGTTCCATTAGCTCAGCTGAGGAAGTAGTAAAACGTAACATCCAAATGGATTTCCTCTACTTAAATGCCTGCTCTAGTGGAATTTTTCCTCCTTTCTGTCATACAGAGTAGCTTATCTCAGCCTGGCTGGAAATGAAAGTTCTCACGTCTGTTTAACGAGACTGTGTCGGTGAACTAATTTTTACCCCTTTTCAATATATAACTCCATTTTAATGTCTTTTTTTAATGGTATTGCTGTGTCTTAAACCTGTGACTGGGAACTCTGAGTTCTCTTTTCTAGCAGGACAGTGCTACTGTTTTGCACACTTTTACGTATGGACTAGTTTTCATGTCTATTTACAGTCATTTACGTTCTTTTTCTATCTGTATTGCGATGAAGGAAGGCTTATGTGCAAAAGTGTGCTAAAAGGCTGGTTAACTACCTGCCTGTCAGCCATCTTTCAAGCTTGTCCCTCCCAGTGCACACCCTGTAGAAGCAGAAAAGGCAAAATATCTTTTTTTGAAATGTTTTGATTCTGAGCAGAGGCTTTGACACATGTAAATATGCTGCATAATATAGCATATCTTTATCTAATTTATTTCATTCTGTATGGTAGGTGACCTTTTGCCTGCAAATTTATGGCCCAGTCATCTGGTTTACTTTTTTTTGCATAAACTTCCTGATCAGCTATTTCAATCATAATGTTGTTGTAGTGCAAGTTTCTGATCACTTTGGTTCCTGCTACACTTTTCCTTGCAATAGAAAAAATACTTGAGACTTACTTGTGATCTCTTTTACCACAAGGATCTACTGTCACCTAACATTTCCTTTTTGTCTTAGAATATAATAAACCGGTTATGAAGGATGTATTTTACTGTTAAACACAGTCAGAAATGTTAAAGGTTTATAAAAATAACAGTGTAGAAATTATGTAAATATTCTCATTGACCTTCATCAGCTGCAACGTATTCTGGTGAGTCATGTTTTGCTTGGGATGAATGACAGATTTCTACATGACTTTAATACATGGCACATGATTAACTTCATCTGTTGGGGTATTTTGAAATTAAGAGCAGACTTAAAGGGCTGACTTCTTTTCAGGGATGCTGACTCAAACCAGCAAGGGGAGGAGCATGCTTGTCATGTTGTGCCACCATGTTGGGATTGGGTGTTATGACTTTGCCATCTGAATGGGTGTGTCAGGAAGGACACTAAATGTGCTGAAGATAAACCCCTCACTGCCCTGAGTAGCTCCGTGGTGCCACACAAGGCTGGTGGTGTTGCAACAGGTCACCAGGGGTTAGGAGCACCTGAGGGCACAGTGGGTTGACAAAACCTGTGGTAAGAAGGAGGGAGAAGAGCACTTGGCAGAAGAAAACAGAGGACATAAAACCATTGGCTGTTCAAGTCATGAAGGGAGAGGAGTCGAGGACTAGCCTATGAGAGCAGTCATGGACAGCTGATGACCTGGGAGTGTAGCAGAGGGGCAAGAGAAAGAGCTAGTGCTGTAGCCTACGTACACACCTTCCAGGCTTCATCACTATAGCCTGGGAGAGGCTGTCTGAGGAAAGCTTTCCCAGGGCTGTGGCACCTCTGTTTGCCTGTTGTTTGCCTCACCTGATGTCAGATACATGTACCACATTCAAATATCCGCCCTTCAGGGCAGCCTCTGGAATTCTTGTGGAAGTCCAGGCTAGATTATCACAACACAGAATTGCAGCACCTCTGCACTCTGGCACTAGATGCTCAGTTTGGGGTCCTGAAAGACCTGCAAGAAGGCCACTCTTTCTTAACAGAGAGAAGACAAATTAATGAGCTACAGGAGAGACTGAGCTATTAATAGACAAAGCAGTGATGATACAGAACTGCTTTGATTGATCAAGCCAGTATCTGAGAAAGATGAAAGGAGAAAACACCCAGTGCCAACAAGTGCCAAGCTGGCACAGGAGAGAAGAGTAAGTGTGAAATGCTTGTACGCAGTGCTGGATTTAGTATAGCCTGTTATGACCTGGACATTGTTGTAAGCTACCTAGAGACTCTGGAAAACAAAGTTTGACTGTATGTGAAAATAGAGGAAGAAAATACATTTTACTTGGAATACAATAAGCAATTCTGCATATTTCTGTACAAAGGGATCTAACAGGAAGAATTAGAAACAGGTAAGACAGAAGAGAAAATGACTGGAAGAGGAACTTGCACAAGAGTGATACAAACCACTGAAGAGTATAGAAGTCACGACCAAGCCTTTATACAAAGATAAGAGCAAAAGATTGACTTAAAAGACAGCAAATGGAAGAGTATTTTATTGAACACATAATTGACCTGTATAATTCACAGTACCAAGTTCAATGTAAAAAGATATAGGCATTTTAAATTATTTTTAAAAATAAGTACTTCTGTAGACTATGATGACATCCAAAATTACATCAGAACACATGAATTAACTTTGTATATTTCTCTAAACTTTTAACAGTAAAAGTTGTCCAAGTCATAAGAGAGTAAATGACTTTTAAGGAAAAAATCCCCATATGTGAACAGAACTGAAAACCAGCTGTCTACATCTACATATGACCTGTCTCAAGACACTGAGCTAGATGAAGCATTGATCTTATTTAATTTGGTAAATGCTGCTGGTCTTGCACACACATGTCTTTTTCTGTGAGCTTTTTTTAAGGAGTGGGACCTCTAAGCTATGAATGAACAACAGAAGGGATTGTTTGTAAGTACTATCCTTTCATCTCTGGTGTCACTTTTTCCTGAGTTTGGGCAGGTTATCTGAGGGTTTGTTTTTTCACAGGCCAGTGCTTTTAAACAGGTGATGTTTATCTGATATTCGTGTTATATGTATAAAAACATAACATTCAGTAAATCTTATCTGTCTTCATAATCAGTAATACAGTTATCAGATAAGCTACCAGGGCAACTTAATTCTGGTCACCCATAGCAAGTCTCCTTGATAGAATAAAGAAATGTCTTCATAAGTAGTCTCCTTTTTGAGAGCATTTTCTCATAACAAAAATTTTTTAGGATTGCTGTTGTAATGCTTGTGAATATGGTACTGCAAAAGGCAAATCGGCATATATTTTATTATCTATTAATGTAGGATTAGCATGTGCTAGGCACTTTATGGAAGGATAATAGAAGGGAATTTCCTTGAAGAGGTTACAGTACAAAGAATCTACAAACAGGTTCAGGAGTAGAAATGGGAGGCGATAGAGCGCAAGCATGTGAAAGCAGATGTGGAGTATCTCCTGCCCTGGACCTGTAATTTCCTCTGTTTTAATGCATAGCTGTGTTGAGTTCTTTTTAAATTGACTTGTGGAGTGATGACTAAGATTATAGACATTGTTTGGAAAAGTCGCATTAAAGCAATTTCATACTGGGGAAAAAAACATGGTTCTTTTTCCTCCCCACTTGCCATAGCCTTACAAATTGCAACTGCTTTAGCTCAAGCTTTTCGATGTAATCATTCCCAAGCAGTGACTGTATCCTTAGTAGCAAGCAAACATTGATCGCTCATCTGTTGTTTTTTGGAAGATGTCATCCTCTTGCTGCTGCTGGTTGAGTGGAGCATATAGTCTTTCCTCAGTCTGAAACTGTCAGAGCTCTTTAGTATTGTTGTTCCTATAATTGTTAACAGCTGAGGAGCAGATACAGCCCCTCCAGCTGTCCCTGAAGTGATGTACCAACCTCGCCAGAACGGCAGAGCAGACCTTAGAAGGTAGTATCTGCTTCAGACACCTCAACCAATTCTGTGAATTGGGAAAATTTCTTTAAAGGTAAACCAGGCAGGCTAGTCTGAGCACCCAGTTTAATATTGCCTTGTTGAAAACTTCCCTGTAGTAAATTCTTCCTCATTCTAGAATTTCCTGTGAGTGTGGTTGCATACTGTATAGCACCTAAAAGGATAATGTCTGTCCTTCAGAACAAATTACAAGAGAAATATTGGAGAGGTAACAGAACCTGCCTCCTCCCCAAGAAATGAACTGATTGCTGCCTGGATCAGCTCGGAAGCTGAAATTAAATCACCATCAGCCTACACTGTGCACAAAGAACCAACAAATGTGACAAAGATTTTTTTTTTTTTTTTTTTTTTTTTTTTTTTGTATACAGATACTTGGGTTCAAATTAATGAAAGCTTGGATTGATTGTAGAGTGAAAACATTTTAAATTTAAGAACCTGGAGATTTGCAAGGGACTTTCTAGGTCTGCAAGCTCAACTTCTGCTTGTCGTGTATAGCTTCATGTAATTGCACTATCCATGAAGTTACCAAGCTTCACCAGGCTCCATTTTAAACATAGCTGCGTTCTTTCCCAGTGCTGAAACTGGATGGCTGCTGCAAAACTCTTCTCTGAATCTTAAATATCTTTTTCCATTATCTAGACTAAATTTATTCATGCTACATCAAAGCTATTTGTTTGTATGGCAATATTATTCTTTAGATGAAGCCTTTCTTTTCCCTGGTAATACTTGTATGCTGATGCATTAAAAGGGAGATAATATATCACTTCTCAGCCTCCATTCAGCTGTGCTAGGGAAGCCAGCTGCTTTTATCTTACTCATAAAATAGTCTCTATTCCCCTGATGGTTTCAGCAACCTTTCTCTGCTCTTCCTCCAGTGAATTCATTCTTTAATTGTGGATATACAGAATGAGGTAGATTAGCCCAGATGAGGTCTGGTCAGTATATTTCTCATATAACACATCTCTAGTTCTGCTTTACTGAAGATGCTTTGATTTGATGGAGCATTGCAGTTGCCTTTTTTGTGTTTGTCTCACATGGATCTGTTATAGATAACCTGTGATATACTCAACACACACATCTTTCTTGTCTTCCAAACTTGGAGTTGATTGTCTGTCACAAAATGCTTTCAGGAAAATTAAGCAACTGAGGCTCGTCTTCATATGGATGTGAGAT
>NW_010426516.1:35514-37219 GCF_000710305.1 Buceros rhinoceros silvestris | reverse complement strand
AGGGAAAGATAGAAAACAGAGCAGGAGAAAATGGTTAATTCTTGAAGTAGGAGAACATCATGAGGGTTGTTCCTTGGAGACCAGTGTTGGGGCTTTTGCTATTCAACATTGTTACCTTCCTCTTCCAGGTCATTTATGACTCAGTTCGCCAAAGACACAAAATTATTTAAGGCAGTAAGCATGATGGAAGCGCCACAGGGCAACTGGGCAATACAATGTCACTTGAAAATCAGTGTGGATAAAACGTTAAGTCATGCACACAGCAAAACCAGTCATAGTTTCACAAGTGATGGGAACTGCACTGGTGAATCCCTGGATACCTCTGAGGGGCAAGATCCTGGGGTTCTGATAGAAAGGGCCAAGGAAGTGTCAGCTCAGTCGTAGTCAGAAATGCCAGTCAAGTGTCCAGCATTATTAGAGACAGTAGAACTCAAGGTGAGAAACTTTCTCTGCAACTTCATAAATCTGATTCAGCTCTGTCTGGCATGCCCTGTGCAGTTTTGGTTCTCCTGTCTCAAAGTGGATGAAGCAAACAGAAGATGAGTAAGGAAAAAAGCCATTAATTAATATGATTTTCTGGGGTTCAAAAGACTGAGCATAGATAAATTATTCATAATGTCATTAAAATTCAAATACAACTGAAGTTTCCTGTTGGATTAGCTAACACGAAGAAACTACACATTCCGCACTTCCTCTCTAAGACTTTGTACATTGTAATGAAAAGATGTTTTGCCTGCCTTTCATTGTGTGGAAGTATCTTTATGAATCTTTAAAAGAACATTTCTTTTTCTACTCTGCTGGAAAAATTTAAAAATCAATACTTGTACTATTAAATTCGTTAATGTAGAGGAGAAATCTCATAAAACCTGAAGGGGCTTGCAAAGCAGCCAGTCTCACAGAGGAGCAGGCAGGAAGTTCCCAGGAGCCATTGAGGAAAGTCTGCCCAGGCCAGTGCTACACTGGGCAGACTGGGCGAGTGCAGAGATCAGAAGCAGCATGACCCTCTATGCACTGAGCTCTGCCTGGGCTCCTCAAGACAGCTGGTTGCAGTAGCTCTGGAAAATGCCTCGTACAGCACTAACGTAACCCGAATGAGGTGGCATTTGCTTGGTTTGATATCAGTGTAAAAACTACCCAGACTAGATTTCAGGGATTTCCTCTTCCTTTCTGCAGTGAAAACAAAATACTCTTCTTTTTTTTTCTTTTTTTTTTTTTTGTTGGCAAACAGAAGAAAGCATTCCTGGGTTTTGCTGGATTTACTGTTCTTTTCTGTGCCTCTGATTTAAATTTAGAACCAGGCTGTCTGGCAGAGTGTGCTGTGGCAGCATAGCTGTTTGTGGTGGATACAACACATTTGCACACATTTGTGGAATTGAGATTGCTGGCTGCGAATCAGCTTGTACACCAACAGATACATTCCTGCACTATGAAGAGATCGCTGCTAATGCCTCTAGTACATAAATGGCTAGATAAAAATCTAGCCACAGGGCTTTTGCTGTGAAAAAGTTTGTTCTGCTTTTAGATATCTTTGAATTATCCGCTAAACACCTTGCGGAAGCATGGAAGGATAATGTGGAATGCTGATTGCAATACTTCTGAGATTTAAATTATTTTCACAAAAGACCTTACGGTGTTTTACTACAAAGTAGATCTAGAAACATTTTTCTGAAATACGGATTATTCCACTTGACAAGGTGGGTAAAAG
>NW_010426516.1:30658-35426 GCF_000710305.1 Buceros rhinoceros silvestris | reverse complement strand
AGGAAAACCCAGAATAAAACACAGTTTTCATGGCATAGGTTCCAACTCTTGACTAGCGGTTACTTCCTTCTCCAAAATAAACATTTATAGAATTATATTCACAATTTTGAAATATAAAAATATTTTTTTATTTTTACTTATTGTTAGTACTTAGGCTTTGTTTGCCTGCTTAAAACAGGCCTTTGAACAGCATTTGTCAAGAATAGCAGAGTTTGAAACTAGCAATAGTAAAGTTGATGAAGTTGATGTCCTGCAGTATAGCCAAGATCAAATTGGTACGTGAGCTCCCAGCTTTAGCTCAACCTATGGCTCCTCTGCTTCGTTCCAGGTTATGGACACACAGTGCCTTTATCTGATGGAGGAAAGGCCTTCTGCATCATCTACTCGGTCATTGGGATACCATTTACACTGCTCTTCCTGACAGCAGTGGTACAGCGCATCATTGTGTATGTCACCAGGCGGCCCGTACTGTATTTCCACATTCGCTGGGGCTTCTCCAAGCAGATTGTTGCAATCATCCACGCTATAGTCCTTGGGTTCATCACTGTCTCATGCTTCTTCTTAATCCCAGCAGCAATATTTTCTGTTCTAGAAGATGACTGGAATTTTTTGGAATCTTTTTACTTTTGTTTCATTTCCCTGAGCACCATTGGCCTTGGAGACTATGTGCCAGGAGAGGGCTACAATCAAAGATTCCGAGAGCTGTATAAAATTGGAATTACATGTAAGTATTAAACTTACTAGCTAAATAAAAGGCATTTATTGTTAAAAAAAAATATTAGACTTTCCCTCTCCATTCTGTGTATGGTGATTGTTTTGTGAGCTGTCATCTAGCAAACTGGGCACTGTAAGCAGCTGTGCAAAAAGGAAACCTTTAAATAAGGTCAGTTTTCTTAGTGAAGAAAGAAAAAGCTAAAACCATTGTGCTAAACCATAGCTAGTTACTCTCTTAGTAACAGAAAAAAATGCTCACATTACTGTTATGAAAATAGTTATGAGCATCTTGGGCTAAGATTTCAGTGCATCACAGAGCTGGAAAGATGATCCTTGTAACCCAAGGTCAGCTCTTCAAGTGAGACAACAGGTGGACAGAGACAAATCAAGGAGCAATGGGAAATGAGGCAGTATAGTAAAGCTGTAACAGAAGGTAGCTGCGGTTAGCACTGGGACATACCAGCTGTCAGAGACAAGCAGACTGAGATGATAGCAAAGCAAGACCGTGAATGTTAAATTTAAATTGTTTAATTATGTTTGACACAGAAGAGAGGCAAAGTGATGAGTGATTTGATCAAAGTAGAGCAAAGAAAATTATCTTTGTGTTGGTGTTTGGAATGTGTGCTGAGGGCAATGTTGTCCAATGACAGTGTTTTGAAGCATCCCCGTTTCTGATACAGCTTCAGTCTGCACAGTCCTGGATCATCAGACACACCAGTTAAAACATCCGAAGGGGCAAACCAAACCTTTCCTGTCAGGTCCATTTCTTAGGCTGGTATGCACTCATCTGTGCTCCTGCGCGTGATCCAGCAATCCTAATGTAGGCAGAGCATCCATTAATGTGTTTTTGTTTTACCCAAAGAAAGATTGGGCCTTGAGTTTTCATTCCTTGAAGGAGGGCCTTGAACTAGCCAACAGAACACTTGTTCTCCTGCAAGGGCTGTTGTCATTGCAGGATATTTCTCCCTTTTACCAGTAGTAGCTTTTAATTATTACCCTGCTGACCTGCAGGGTTGATTTGGGGATGCTGGATGATGAAGCGAATGGAGAGTCCCACATAGGAAGGGCCTTGTAAAATTCTAGCCATTCTGAAAACTCAAAAATCAGTTGACTGACTCATATTATGCTTTTTCAAACTTCAGAACACTTAGGAAAGAAATTACAGGAAAACCTACATGGAAAAAGTAGCTTTTAGACAAAGTTATGACCGTAGAATATTTAATTTCAACAGCTTTTAAGGTCAACTTTATTCTTGTTCATTTGAACAATCTAAGGAACCAGACAGGATGTATAAAAGGTTTTCTCTTGCTGAACCTGAATTTTCTTCAAGAAAAGTTTTTGAGATCTACGTCAGAAAATGCTTAATGAGTGCTACAGGCTTTTCAGGAATTTTTAAAAGAACATGAGGTCTGTTCTAAACCAAGTGGTGATCATCTGGACAGAGTTTCAGACATAATTACAAATTTCTCAGTGCAGATTTATAGATGTCATTTCATTGGCATAGCTGTGTCACTTCTTTGTGTTAATGCATAGCTACCATTTGAAATCATTTGATAAAGTTTAAAAAACATTAATAAATTTTAACTGTAAAGCTGATTTAGAGCAGTACCTGGTACTGCAATACTGATTTAATGGTTCTGGTTCTTCTGGAGGGAAAAGGAGAGTGTTATTGCCCGTGAATAACCTGTAACTACAGGTGAAATATTTGTGCCTTTAGGCAACAGAACAGTGACCATATGTAGATTGTAATAATTAATTTGTGTTGATCTTTCAGCACATTTAATGTTCAGCCTTTGGATGAGCATGTGTACTGTTAATTATACACCTAGCTTCTGCTTGATTTACTCATTGAAATGCTAAAATATTCAAGTATTCATGCTCCTCATTAACTTGTAACGATCAGTAGTAGGCATCTAATGAAACATTGAGATTAAGAAATGCTCATTTTAACACCTTCCCTCAAATTCTAAATCCGTATGTTTGCGGAGGGAATAAAAGAGCACAGTGGGCTCTTAAGCATATGAAGCTTCATTTCCAAAAGTCTCAGTCGATGAGAGCTATTATGTTTTAAAATCAGAGTTAGTACCTCACCAAAGTCATCAGTAATATAACTTAAGTAACGCTTCCAAGTGTGGATAGTTTATGGACGTTAATAAAACATTTCAAATAATCTTCAAGGTGTCATCAGATATAGCAATTTTGTCAAATGTCCAAGTAATTTTACAGTAATTTTTCATTTTGATTTTATTGGTTTGTCACACATTTCTAGTTTAGTTTTTTCACTCACTTCAGGGTGTGGGCTTTTTCTTATAATTTTAAAGGAAAATAATTCAGAAGTTTTCATTACCTAAACTGGTACAAACAACAAATAACCATAATTAGCTGCCATATTTCTACTTTTATTTTTAACACATAGGATTATTAAGGGGGGGAAAAAATCTTTTGAAGAACATTTATCATCAAAGTCGTAAGTAAGTGGGGGTGTGTGTATGTGGTAAATTTTAGCATTCTGTTTCATTTAATGCCTTTACACATTTTTCACTTGTACAGTTGTAACAGAATCAAAGCCACTAGTGTTGCTTTTTTCAATTATGTGGATTCTTGTTGACTGTAGAATGAAAAAGGAAAAAAATGGATTTTGCAGTCCAGCATGGGTTACAGAGCTCTGAAAGTGGGTCAGAAAGAAAATTAACATACTATTCAGAGATGGCAGTATGTCATCTCTTCCAGCTCCACTTAATTTGCTAATAACTAAAACACTTTTTTTTCTTTTTTGTTCCCAGGCTATCTGCTGCTGGGCCTTATTGCAATGATGGTGGTTCTTGAGACTTTCTGTGAACTCCATGAGCTCAAAAAGTTTAGGAAGTTGTTCTATGTGAAGAAGGACAAGGAAGAGGACCAAGTGCATATAATGGAACATGACCAGCTCTCCTTCTCTTCCATCTCAGACCAAGCAGCCTCCATGAAGGATGATCAGAAGGCAAACGAGCCTTTTGTGACTTCCCAGTCTCCAACTTCCAATGACAGCTCTCTAAACAATTAATACAGGGGTATCTGTACCGTTGTTTTGGTGCATTTATGCCACTTACCATAAGAAATACAATGCCTCATTATTTTTTTTTTCTTGAAAATATAAAAGCTGGAAGACTGTGCTACTCTTAAATGGATTTGTCACTTCTGACACAGAATTGACTTTTGGGGAAAATGTGGGAGCCCCTCTGGGAATAGGGGGAAAGTTAGGAAGTGGCTGGGGACATTAGGCCGTTTTGGATAAGGAGTAAGAAGTGAGGTGTACTACTTTCAGAGGTGCCAGAGAGAAAGGCTTGCACAAGTAACTTCATCCAACATCTTTAGGAGAGTAGGCCTTCACTGACATTCAACTCATTTAGTTGCACACCCCATCTTGCAACTGGGTGACATAAAAGCTTTTGAGATGTGCACTTCTGACTGTCAAAGTGTAGTCATGGTTTTAGTCCAAACACACGAAATATCTTGATCTGGAAAACATTTCCAGAGCAATATCTTTAAATTGCTGGAGAGGAAAGTAACTAGATCATCTCTCTATTACCGAGTAACCTGCAGCTGCAAATAATGATTCTAGGATTGAAGAAATATGGCTGCGGTTCCTCCTTTGCCCATGCCATTTACATTCAAATTTCCTAATTCCTTAAGAGGTCCCCTAATAACAAGAAAAATGTTGTCCTGAAGAAAGCGTGCCTTGAGTCTTCCATGCTGTTTGTGTTTGTATGAAATACTTTTTTGTAAACTCTTGAGAGATAACAAGACCAATTCAAAGTGCTGGGGTTGTAGGGAAGGGAGAGAGATGCATTTAAGTTCTCTGTACTCTGAAATGAGCAGGAGTGGGTTTGTAGCTATGTGGAATGGAATTAAAAAGAGTCAGCATGTGCCACAATTGGCATAGTCTCGTGCTTATGGCATTCTCCTAGTAGATGGTTGAAATCTGTTCAGCAGAAGGACTTAGTGCTTTCTTCCACAGGCCAACCCTCTGTGTGCTCTCTGCTGAGCTGATAGGTAAGTGAAGGAACAGAAAGAG